>NW_028115919.1:0-29955 GCF_964273445.1 Streptopelia decaocto
AAAATCCATGGCCACATGTTTACAATTTCACGTCAAAAAATGGCTAAAATTCCAGTTGAAATTTTTTCAAAGTCCCTTAAAAATGTTCCAATTTTTGTCCCAATTCTTCCCATTCCCATTGAAACTTTTCAAATCCCTCTCAAAATTGTTGAAATTCTGTTGAAGCTTTTAAAATTCTCTCTAGAATTTTCAAAATCCATGTCCACATGTTTACAATTTCACGTCAAAAAATGGCTAAAATTCCAGTTGAAATTTTTTCAAAGTCCCTTAAAAATTTTCCAATTTTTGTCCCAATTCTTCCCATTCCCATTGAAACTTTTCAAATCCCTCTCAAAATTGTTGAAATTCTCTTGAAGCTTTAAAAATTCTCTCTAGAATTTTCAAAATCCATGTCCACATGTTTACAATTTCACGTAAAAAAAATGGCTAAAATTCCAGTTGAAATTTTTTCAAAGTCCCTTAAAAATTTTCCAATTTTTGTCCCAATTCTTCCCATTCCCATTGAAACTTTTCAAATCCCTCTCAAAATTGTTGAAATTCTGTTGAAGCTTTAAAAATTCTCTCTAGAATTTTCAAAATCCATGTCCACATGTTCACAATTTCACGTCAAAAAATGGCTAAAATTCCAGTTGAAATTTTTTCAAAGTCCCTTCAAAATTTTCCAATTTTTGTCCCAATTCTTCCCATTCCCATTGAAACTTTTCAAATCCCTCTCAAAATTGTTGAAATTCTCTTGAAGCTTTTAAAATTCTCTCTAGAATTTTCAAAATCCATGGCCACATGTTTACAATTTCACGTCAAAAAATGGCTAAAATTCCAGTTGAAATTTTTTCAAAGTCCCTTAAAAATTTTCCAATTTTTGTCCCAATTCTTCCCATTCCCATTGAAACTTTTCAAATCCCTCTCAAAATTGTTGAAATTCTCTTGAAGCTTTTAAAATTCTCTCTAGAATTTTCAAAATCCATGTCCACATGTTTACAATTTCACGTCAAAAAATGGCTAAAATTCCAGTTGAAATTTTTTCAAAGTCCCTTAAAAATGTTCCAATTTTTGTCCCAATTCTTCCCATTCCCATTGAAACTTTTCAAATCCCTCTCAAAATTGTTGAAATTCTGTTGAAGCTTTTAAAATTCTCTCTAGAATTTTCAAAATCCATGTCCACATGTTTACAATTTCACGTCAAAAAATGGCTAAAATTCCAGTTGAAATTTTTTCAAAGTCCCTTAAAAATTTTCCAATTTTTGTCCCAATTCTTCCCATTCCCATTGAAACTTTTCAAATCCCTCTCAAAATTGTTGAAATTCTCTTGAAGCTTTTAAAATTCTCTCTAGAATTTTCAAAATCCATGTCCACATGTTTACAATTTCACGTAAAAAAAATGGCTAAAATTCCAGTTGAAATTTTTTCAAAGTCCCTTAAAAATTTTCCCATTTTTGTCCCAATTCTTCCCATTCCCATTGAAACTTTTCAAATCCCTCTCAAAATTGTTGAAATTCTGTTGAAGCTTTAAAATTCTCTCTAGAATTTTCAAAATCCATGTCCACATGTTTACAATTTCACGTCAAAAATGGCTAAAATTCCAGTTGAAATTTTTTCAAAGTCCCTTAAAAATTTTCCAATTTTTGTCCCAATTCTTCCCATTCCCATTGAAACTTTTCAAATCCCTCTCAAAATGGTTGAAATTCTCTTGAAGCTTTTAAAATTCTCTCTAGAATTTTCAAAATCCATGTCCACATGTTTACAATTTCACGTCAAAAAATGCTAAAATTCCAGTTGAAATTTTTTCAAAGTCCCTTAAAAATTTTCCAATTTTTGTCCCAATTCTTCCCATTCCCATTGAAACTTTTCAAATCCCTCTCAAAATTGTTGAAATTCTCTTGAAGCTTTTAAAATTCTCTCTAGAATTTTCAAAATCCATGGCCACATGTTTACAATTTCACGTCAAAAAATGGCTAAAAATTCCAGTTGAAATTTTTTCAAAGTCCCTGAAAAATTTTCCAATTTTTGTCCCAATTCTTCCCATTCCCATTGAAACTTTTCAAATCCCTCTCAAAATTGTTGAAATTCTCTTGAAGCTTTTAAAATTCTCTCTAGAATTTTCAAAATCCATGTCCACATGTTTACAATTTCACGTCAAAAAATGGCTAAAATTCCAGTTGAAATTTTTTCAAAGTCCCTTAAAAATTTTCCAATTTTTGTCCCAATTCTTCCCATTCCCATTGAAACTTTTCAAATCCCTCTCAAAATTGTTGAAATTCTGTTGAAGCTTTTAAAATTCTCTCTAGAATTTTCAAAATCCATGTCCACATGTTTACAATTTCATGTAAAAATTTTCTAAAATTCCAGTTGAAATTTTTTCAAAGTCCCTTAAAAATGTTCCAATTTTTGTCCCAATTCTTCCCATTCCCATTGAAACTTTTCAAATCCCTCTCAAAATTGTTGAAATTCTCTTTGAAGCTTTTAAAATTCTCTCTAGAATTTTCAAAATCCATGTCCACATGTTTACAATTTCACGTCAAAATTGGCTAAAATTCCAGTTGAAATTTTTTCAAAGTCCCTTAACAATTTTCCAATTTTTGTCCCAATTCTTCCCATTCCCATTGAAACTTTTCAAATCCCTCTCAAAATTGTTGAAATTCTGTTGAAGCTTTAAAAATTCTCTCTAGAATTTTCAAAATCCATGTCCACATGTTCACAATTTCACGTAAAAAAATTGCTAAAATTCCAGTTGAAATTTTTTCAAAGTCCCTTAAAAATTTTCCAATTTTTGTCCCAATTCTTCCCATTCCCATTGAAACTTTTCAAATCCCTCTCAAAATTGTTGAAATTCTGTTGAAGCTTTTAAAATTCTCTCTAGAATTTTCAAAATCCATGTCCACATGTTTACAATTTCACGTCAAAAAATGGCTAAAATTCCAGTTGAAATTTTTTCAAAGTCCCTTAAAAATTTTCCAATTTTTGTCCCAATTCTTCCCATTCCCATTGAAACTTTTCAAATCCCTCTCAAAATTGTTGAAATTCTCTTGAAGCTTTTAAAATTCTCTCTAGAATTTTCAAAATCCATGTCCACATGTTTACAATTTCACGTCAAAAAATGGCTAAAATTCCAGTTGAAATTTTTTCAAAGTCCCTTAAAAATTTTCCAATTTTTGTCCCAATTCTTCCCATTCCCATTGAAACTTTTCAAATCCCTCTCAAAATTGTTGAAATTCTCTTGAAGCTTTTAAAATTCTCTCTAGAATTTTCAAAATCCATGGCCACATGTTTACAATTTCACGTCAAAAAATGGCTAAAATTCCAGTTGAAATTTTTTCAAAGTCCCTTAACAATTTTCCAATTTTTGTCCCAATTCTTCCCATTCCCATTGAAACTTTTCAAATCCCTCTCAAAATTGTTGAAATTCTGTTGAAGCTTTAAAAATTCTCTCTAGAATTTTCAAAATCCATGTCCACATGTTTACAATTTCACGTCAAAAAATTGCTAAAATTCCAGTTGAAATTTTTTCAAAGTCCCTTAAAAATTTTCCAATTTTTGTCCCAATTCTTCCCATTCCCATTGAAACTTTTCAAATCCCTCTCAAAATTGTTGAAATTCTCTTGAAGCTTTTAAAATTCTCTCTAGAATTTTCAAAATCCATGTCCACATGTTTACAATTTCCCGTCAAAAAATGGCTAAAATTCCAGTTGAAATTTTTTCAAAGTCCCTTAAAAATTTTCCAATTTTTGTCCCAATTCTTCCCATTCCCATTGAAACTTTTCAAATCCCTCTCAAAATTGTTGAAATTCTGTTGAAGCTTTTAAAATTCTCTCTAGAATTTTCAAAATCCATGTCCACATGTTTACAATTTCACGTCAAAAAATGGCTAAAATTCCAGTTGAAATTTTTTCAAAGTCCCTTAAAAATTTTCCAATTTTTGTCCCAATTCTTCCCATTCCCATTGAAACTTTTCAAATCCCTCTCAAAATTGTTGAAATTCTCTTGAAGCTTTTAAAATTCTCTCTAGAATTTTCAAAATCCATGTCCACATGTTTACAATTTCACGTCAAAAAATGGCTAAAATTCTAGTTGAAATTTTTTCAAAGTCCCTTAAAAATTTTCCAATTTTTGTCCCAATTCTTCCCATTCCCATTGAAACTTTTCAAATCCCTCTCAAAATTGTTGAAATTCTGTTGAAGCTTTAAAAATTCTCTCTAGAATTTTCAAAATCCATGTCCACATGTTCACAATTTCACGTCAAAAAATTGCTAAAATTCCAGTTGAAATTTTTTCAAAGTCCCTTAAAAATTTTCCAATTTTTGTCCCAATTCTTCCCATTCCCATTGAAACTTTTCAAATCCCTCTCAAAATTGTTGAAATTCTGTTGAAGCTTTTAAAATTCTCTCTAGAATTTTCAAAATCCATGGCCACATGTTTACAATTTCACGTCAAAAAATGGCTAAAATTCCAGTTGAAATTTTTTCAAAGTCCCTTCAAAATTTTCCAATTTTTGTCCCAATTCTTCCCATTCCCATTGAAACTTTTCAAATCCCTCTCAAAATTGTAGAAATTCTGTTAAAGCTTTTAAAATTCTCTCTATAATTTTCAAAATCCATGGCCACAGGTTTACAATTTCACGTCAAAAAATGGCTAAAATTCCAGTTGAAATTTTTTCAAAGTCCCTTAAAAATTTTCCAATTTTTGTCCCAATTCTTCCCATTCCCATTGAAACTTTTCAAATCCCTCTCAAAATTGTTGAAATTCTCTTGAAGCTTTTAAAATTCTCTCTAGAATTTTCAAAATCCATGGCCACATGTTTACAATTTCACGTCAAAAAATGGCTAAAATTCCAGTTGAAATTTTTTCAAAGTCCCTTAAAAATTTTCCAATTTTTGTCCCAATTCTTCCCATTCCCATTGAAACTTTTCAAATCCCTCTCAAAATTGTTGAAATTCTGTTGAAGCTTTTAAAATTCTCTCTAGAATTTTCAAAATCCATGGCCACATGTTTACAATTTCACGTCAAAAAATGGCTAAAATTCCAGTTGAAATTTTTTCAAAGTCCCTTAAAAATTTTCCAATTTTTGTCCCAATTCTTCCCATTCCCATTGAAACTTTTCAAATCCCTCTCAAAATTGTTGAAATTCTCTTGAAGCTTTTAAAATTCTCTCTAGAATTTTCAAAATCCATGTCCACATGTTTACAATTTCACGTCAAAAAATGGCTAAAATTCCAGTTGAAATTTTTTCAAAGTCCCTTAAAAATTTTCCAATTTTTGTCCCAATTCTTCCCATTCCCATTGAAACTTTTCAAATCCCTCTCAAAATTGTTGAAATTCTCTTGAAGCTTTTAAAATTCTCTCTAGAATTTTCAAAATCCATGGCCACATGTTTACAATTTCACGTCAAAAAATGGCTAAAATTCCAGTTGAAATTTTTTCAAAGTCCCTTAACAATTTTCCAATTTTTGTCCCAATTCTTCCCATTCCCATTGAAACTTTTCAAATCCCTCTCAAAATTGTTGAAATTCTGTTGAAGCTTTAAAAATTCTCTCTAGAATTTTCAAAATCCATGTCCACATGTTTACAATTTCACGTCAAAAAATTGCTAAAATTCCAGTTGAAATTTTTTCAAAGTCCCTTAAAAATTTTCCAATTTTTGTCCCAATTCTTCCCATTCCCATTGAAACTTTTCAAATCCCTCTCAAAATTGTTGAAATTCTCTTGAAGCTTTTAAAATTCTCTCTAGAATTTTCAAAATCCATGTCCACATGTTTACAAATTCCCGTCAATAAATGGCTAAAATTCCAGTTGAAATTTTTTCAAAGTCCCTTAAAAATTTTCTAATTTTTGTCCCAATTCTTCCCATTCCCATTGAAACTTTTCAAATCCCTCTCAAAATTGTTGAAATTCTGTTGAAGCTTTAAAAATTCTCTCTAGAATTTTCAAAATCCATGTCCACATGTTCACAATTTCACGTCAAAAAATTGCTAAAATTCCAGTTGAAATTTTTTCAAAGTCCCTTAAAAATTTTCCAATTTTTGTCCCAATTCTTCCCATTCCCATTGAAACTTTTCAAATCCCTCTCAAAATTGTTGAAATTCTGTTGAAGCTTTTAAAATTCTCTCTAGAATTTTCAAAATCCATGGCCACATGTTTACAATTTCACGTCAAAAAATGGCTAAAATTCCAGTTGAAATTTTTTCAAAGTCCCTTCAAAATTTTCCAATTTTTGTCCCAATTCTTCCCATTCCCATTGAAACTTTTCAAATCCCTCTCAAAATTGTAGAAATTCTGTTAAAGCTTTTAAAATTCTCTCTATAATTTTCAAAATCCATGGCCACAGGTTTACAATTTCACGTCAAAAAATGGCTAAAATTCCAGTTGAAATTTTTTCAAAGTCCCTTAAAAATTTTCCAATTTTTGTCCCAATTCTTCCCATTCCCATTGAAACTTTTCAAATCCCTCTCAAAATTGTTGAAATTCTCTTGAAGCTTTTAAAATTCTCTCTAGAATTTTCAAAATCCATGGCCACATGTTTACAATTTCACGTCAAAAAATGGCTAAAATTCCAGTTGAAATTTTTTCAAAGTCCCTTAAAAATTTTCCAGTTTTTGTCCCAATTCTTCCCATTCCCATTGAAACTTTTCAAATCCCTCTCAAAATTGTTGAAATTCTGTTGAAGCTTTTAAAATTCTCTCTAGAATTTTCAAAATCCATGGCCACATGTTTACAATTTCACGTCAAAAAATGGCTAAAATTCCAGTTGAAATTTTTTCAAAGTCCCTTAAAAATTTTCCAATTTTTGTCCCAATTCTTCCCATTCCCATTGAAACTTTTCAAATCCCTCTCAAAATTGTTGAAATTCTCTTGAAGCTTTTAAAATTCTCTCTAGAATTTTCAAAATCCATGTCCACATGTTTACAATTTCACGTCAAAAAATGGCTAAAATTCCAGTTGAAATTTTTTCAAAGTCCCTTAAAAATTTTCCAATTTTTGTCCCAATTCTTCCCATTCCCATTGAAACTTTTCAAATCCCTCTCAAAATTGTTGAAATTCTCTTGAAGCTTTTAAAATTCTCTCTAGAATTTTCAAAATCCATGGCCACATGTTTACAATTTCACGTCAAAAAATGGCTAAAATTCCAGTTGAAATTTTTTCAAAGTCCCTTAACAATTTTCCAATTTTTGTCCCAATTCTTCCCATTCCCATTGAAACTTTTCAAATCCCTCTCAAAATTGTTGAAATTCTGTTGAAGCTTTAAAAATTCTCTCTAGAATTTTCAAAATCCATGTCCACATGTTTACAATTTCACGTCAAAAAATTGCTAAAATTCCAGTTGAAATTTTTTCAAAGTCCCTTAAAAATTTTCCAATTTTTGTCCCAATTCTTCCCATTCCCATTGAAACTTTTCAAATCCCTCTCAAAATTGTTGAAATTCTCTTGAAGCTTTTAAAATTCTCTCTAGAATTTTCAAAATCCATGTCCACATGTTTACAAATTCCCGTCAATAAATGGCTAAAATTCCAGTTGAAATTTTTTCAAAGTCCCTTAAAAATTTTCTAATTTTTGTCCCAATTCTTCCCATTCCCATTGAAACTTTTCAAATCCCTCTCAAAATTGTTGAAATTCTGTTGAAGCTTTTAAAATTCTCTCTAGAATTTTCAAAATCCATGTCCACATGTTTACAATTTCACGTCAAAAAATGGCTAAAATTCCAGTTGAAATTTTTTCAAAGTCCCTTAAAAATTTTCCAATTTTTGTCCCAATTCTTCCCATTCCCATTGAAACTTTTCAAATCCCTCTCAAAATTGTTGAAATTCTCTTGAAGCTTTTAAAATTCTCTCTAGAATTTTCAAAATCCATGTCCACATGTTTACAATTTCACGTCAAAAAATGGCTAAAATTCCAGTTGAAATTTTTTCAAAGTCCCTTAAAAATTTTCCAATTTTTGTCCCAATTCTTCCCATTCCCATTGAAACTTTTCAAATCCCTCTCAAAATTGTTGAAATTCTGTTGAAGCTTTAAAAATTCTCTCTAGAATTTTCAAAATCCATGTCCACATGTTCACAATTTCACGTCAAAAAATTGCTAAAATTCCAGTTGAAATTTTTTCAAAGTCCCTTAAAAATTTTCCAATTTTTGTCCCAATTCTTCCCATTCCCATTTAAACTTTTCAAATCCCTCTCAAAATTGTTGAAATTCTGTTGAAGCTTTTAAAATTCTCTCTAGAATTTTCAAAATCCATGGCCACATGTTTACAATTTCACGTCAAAAAATGGCTAAAATTCCAGTTGAAATTTTTTCAAAGTCCCTGAAAAATTTTCCAATTTTTGTCCCAATTCTTCCCATTCCCATTGAAACTTTTCAAATCCCTCTCAAAATTGTTGAAATTCTCTTGAAGCTTTTAAAATTCTCTCTAGAATTTTCAAAATCCATGGCCACAGGTTTACAATTTCACGTCAAAAAATGGCTAAAATTCCAGTTGAAATTTTTTCAAAGTCCCTGAAAAATTTTCCAATTTTTGTCCCAATTCTTCCCATTCCCATTGAAACTTTTCAAATCCCTCTCAAAATTGTTGAAATTCTCTTGAAGCTTTTAAAATTCTCTCTAGAATTTTCAAAATCCATGGCCACATGTTTACAATTTCACGTCAAAAAATGGCTAAAATTCCAGTTGAAATTTTTTCAAAGTCCCTTAAAAATTTTCCAGTTTTTGTCCCAATTCTTCCCATTCCCATTGAAACTTTTCAAATCCCTCTCAAAATTGTTGAAATTCTGTTGAAGCTTTTAAAATTCTCTCTAGAATTTTCAAAATCCATGGCCACATGTTTACAATTTCACGTCAAAAAATGGCTAAAATTCCAGTTGAAATTTTTTCAAAGTCCCTTAAAAATTTTCCAATTTTTGTCCCAATTCTTCCCATTCCCATTGAAACTTTTCAAATCCCTCTCAAAATTGTTGAAATTCTGTTGAAGCTTTAAAAATTCTCTCTAGAATTTTCAAAATCCATGTCCACATGTTTACAATTTCACGTCAAAAAATGGCTAAAATTCCAGTTGAAATTTTTTCAAAGTCCCTGAAAAATTTTCCAATTTTTGTCCCAATTCTTCCCATTCCCATTGAAACTTTTCAAATCCCTCTCAAAATTGTTGAAATTCTGTTGAAGCTTTAAAAATTCTCTCTAGAATTTTCAAAATCCATGTCCACATGTTCACAATTTCACGTCAAAAAATTGCTAAAATTCCAGTTGAAATTTTTTCAAAGTCCCTTCAAAATTTTCCAATTTTTGTCCCAATTCTTCCCATTCCCATTGAAACTTTTCAAATCCCTCTCAAAATTGTTGAAATTCTCTTGAAGCTTTTAAAATTCTCTCTAGAATTTTCAAAATCCATGTCCACATGTTTACAATTTCACGTAAAAAAATGGCTAAAATTCCAGTTGAAATTTTTTCAAAGTCCCTGAAAAATTTTCCAATTTTTGTCCCAATTCTTCCCATTCCCATTGAAACTTTTCAAATCCCTCTCAAAATTGTTGAAATTCTGTTGAAGCTTTTAAAATTCTCTCTAGAATTTCCAAAATCCATGTCCACATGTTTACAATTTCACGTAAAAAAATGGCTAAAATTCCAGTTGAAATTTTTTCAAAGTCCCTTAAAAATTTTCCAATTTTTGTCCCAATTCTTCCCATTCCCATTGAAACTTTTCAAATCCCTCTCAAAATTGTTGAAATTCTCTTGAAGCTTTTAAAATTCTCTCTAGAATTTTCAAAATCCATGGCCACATGTTTACAATTTCACGTCAAAAAATGGCTAAAATTCCAGTTGAAATTTTTTCAAAGTCCCTTAAAAATTTTCCAATTTTTGTCCCAATTCTTCCCATTCCCATTGAAACTTTTCAAATCCCTCTCAAAATCGTTGAAATTCTGTTGAAGCTTTAAAAATTCTCTCTAGAATTTTCAAAATCCATGTCCACATGTTCACAATTTCACGTCAAAAAATGGCTAAAATTCCAGTTGAAATTTTTTCAAAGTCCCTTAAAAATTTTCCAATTTTTGTCCCAATTCTTCCCATTCTCATTGAAACTTTTCAAATCCCTCTCAAAATTGTTGAAATTCTGTTGAAGCTTTAAAAATTCTCTCTAGAATTTTCAAAATCCATGTCCACATGTTCACAATTTCACGTAAAAAAATTGCTAAAATTCCAGTTGAAATTTTTTCAAAGTCCCTTAAAAATTTTCCAATTTTTGTCCCAATTCTTCCCATTCCCATTGAAACTTTTCAAATCCCTCTCAAAATTGTTGAAATTCTCTTGAAGCTTTTAAAATTCTCTCTAGAATTTTCAAAATCCATGGCCACATGTTTACAATTTCACGTCAAAAAATTGCTAAAATTCCAGTTGAAATTTTTTCAAAGTCCCTTCAAAATTTTCCAATTTTTGTCCCAATTCTTCCCATTCCCATTGAAACTTTTCAAATCCCTCTCAAAATTGTAGAAATTCTGTTAAAGCTTTTAAAATTCTCTCTAGAATTTTCAAAATCCATGGCCACATGTTTACAATTTCACATCAAAAAATTGCTAAAATTCCAGTTGAAATTTTTTCAAAGTCCCTTAAAAATTTTCCAATTTTTGTCCCAATTCTTCCCATTCCCATTGAAACTTTTCAAATCCCTCTCAAAATTGTTGAAATTCTCTTGAAGCTTTTAAAATTCTCTCTAGAATTTTCAAAATCCATGGCCACATGTTTACAATTTCACGTCAAAAAATGGCTAAAATTCCAGTTGAAATTTTTTCAAAGTCCCTTAAAAATTTTCCAATTTTTGTCCCAATTCTTCCCATTCCCATTGAAACTTTTCAAATCCCTCTCAAAACTGTTGAAATTCTGTTGAAGCTTTTAAAATTCTCTCTAGAATTTTCAAAATCCATGTCCACATGTTTACAATTTCACGTCAAAAAATGGCTAAAATTCCAGTTGAAATTTTTTCAAAATCCCTTAAAAATTTTCCAATTTTTGTCCCAATTCTTCCCATTCCCATTGAAACTTTTCAAATCCCTCTCAAAATTGTTGAAATTCTCTTGAAGCTTTTAAAATTCTCTCTAGAATTTTCAAAATCCATGTCCACATGTTTACAATTTCACGTCAAAAAATGGCTAAAATTCCAGTTGAAATTTTTTCAAAGTCCCTTAAAAATTTTCCAATTTTTGTCCCAATTCTTCCCATTCTCATTGAAACTTTTCAAATCCCTCTCAAAATTGTTGAAATTCTGTTGAAGCTTTAAAAATTCTCTCTAGAATTTTCAAAATCCATGTCCACATGTTCACAATTTCACGTCAAAAAATGGCTAAAATTCCAGTTGAAATTTTTTCAAAGTCCCTTAAAAATTTTCCAATTTTTGTCCCAATTCTTCCCATTCCCATTGAAACTTTTCAAATCCCTCTCAAAAGTGTTGAAATTCTCTTGAAGCTTTTAAAATTCTCTCTAGAATTTTCAAAATCCATGGCCACATGTTTACAATTTCACGTCAAAAAATTGCTAAAATTCCAGTTGAAATTTTTTCAAAGTCCCTTCAAAATTTTCCAATTTTTGTCCCAATTCTTCCCATTCCCATTGAAACTTTTCAAATCCCTCTCAAAATTGTTGAAATTCTCTTGAAGCTTTTAAAATTCTCTCTAGAATTTTCAAAATCCATGGCCACATGTTTACAATTTCACGTCAAAAAATTGCTAAAATTCCAGTTGAAATTTTTTCAAAGTCCCTTCAAAATTTTCCAATTTTTGTCCCAATTCTTCCCATTCTTATTGAAACTTTTCAAATCCCTCTCAAAATTGTAGAAATTCTGTTAAAGCTTTTAAAATTCTCTCTAGAATTTTCAAAATCCATGTCCACATGTTTACAATTTCACGTAAAAAAAATGCTAAAATTCCAGTTGAAATTTTTTCAAAGTCCCTTAAAAAATTTCCAATTTTTGTCCCAATTCTTCCCATTCCCATTGAAACTTTTCAAATCCCTCTCAAAATTGTTGAAATTCTGTTGAAGCTTTTAAAATTCTCTCTAGAATTTTCAAAATCCATGGCCACATGTTTACAATTTCACGTCAAAAAATGGCTAAAATTCCAGTTGAAATTTTTTCAAAGTCCCTTAAAATTTTCCAATTTTTGTCCCAATTCTTCCCATTCCCATTGAAACTTTTCAAATCCCTCTCAAAATTGTTGAAATTCTCTTGAAGCTTTTAAAATTCTCTCTAGAATTTTCAAAATCCATGGCCACATGTTTACAATTTCACGTCAAAAAATGGCTAAAATTCCAGTTGAAATGTTTTCAAAGTCCCTTAAAAATTTTCCAATTTTTGTCCCAATTCTTCCCATTCCCATTGAAACTTTTCAAATCCCTCTCAAAATTGTTGAAATTCTCTTGAAGCTTTTAAAATTCTCTCTAGAATTTTCAAAATCCATGGCCACATGTTTACAATTTCACGTCAAAAAATGGCTAAAATTCCAGTTGAAATTTTTTCAAAGTCCCTTCAAAATTTTCCAATTTTTGTCCCAATTCTTCCCATTCCCATTGAAACTTTTCAAATCCCTCTCAAAATTGTTGAAATTCTGTTGAAGCTTTTAAAATTCTCTCTAGAATTTTCAAAATCCATGTCCACATGTTTACAATTTCACGTCAAAAAATGGCTAAAATTCCAGTTGAAATTTTTTCAAAGTCCCTTAAAAATGTTCCAATTTTTGTCCCAATTCTTCCCATTCCCATTGAAACTTTTCAAATCCCTCTCAAAATTGTTGAAATTCTCTTGAAGCTTTTAAAATTCTCTCTAGAATTTTCAAAATCCATGTCCACATGTTTACAATTTCACGTAAAAAAATGGCTAAAATTCCAGTTGAAATTTTTTCAAAGTCCCTTAAAAATTTTCCAATTTTTGTCCCAATTCTTCCCATTCCCATTGAAACTTTTCAAATCCCTCTCAAAATTGTTGAAATTCTGTTGAAGCTTTTAAAATTCTCTCTAGAATTTTCAAAATCCATGTCCACATGTTCACAATTTCACGTCAAAAAATGGCTAAAATTCCAGTTGAAATTTTTTCAAAGTCCCTTAAAAATTTTCCAATTTTTGTCCCAATTCTTCCCATTCCCATTGAAACTTTTCAAATCCCTCTCAAAATTGTTGAAATTCTCTTGAAGCTTTTAAAATTCTCTCTAGAATTTTCAAAATCCATGTCCACATGTTTACAATTTCACGTAAAAAAATGGCTAAAATTCCAGTTGAAATTTTTTCAAAGTCCCTTAAAAATTTTCCAATTTTTGTCCCAATTCTTCCCATTCCCTTTGAAACTTTTCAAATCCCTCTCAAAATTGTTGAAATTCTCTTGAAGCTTTTAAAATTCTCTCTAGAATTTTCAAAATCCATGGCCACATGTTTACAATTTCACGTAAAAAAATGGCTAAAATTCCAGTTGAAATTTTTTCAAAGTCCCTTAAAAATTTTCCAATTTTTGTCCCAATTCTTCCCATTCCCATTGAAACTTTTAAAATCCCTCTCAAAATTGTTGAAATTCTCTTGAAGCTTTTAAAATTCTCTCTAGAATTTTCAAAATCCATGTCCACATGTTTACAATTTCACGTCAAAAAATGGCTAAAATTCCAGTTGAAATTTTTTCAAAGTCCCTTAAAAATTTTCCAATTTTTGTCCCAATTCTTCCCATTCTCATTGAAACTTTTCAAATCCCTCTCAAAATTGTTGAAATTCTCTTGAAGCTTTTAAAATTCTCTCTAGAATTTTCAAAATCCATGTCCACATGTTCACAATTTCACGTAAAAAAATTGCTAAAATTCCAGTTGAAATTTTTTCAAAGTCCCTTAAAAATTTTCCAATTTTTGTCCCAATTCTTCCCATTCCCATTGAAACTTTTCAAATCCCTCTCAAAAGTGTTGAAATTCTGTTGAAGCTTTTAAAATTCTCTCTAGAATTTTCAAAATCCATGGCCACATGTTTACAATTTCACATAAAAAAATGGCTAAAATTCCAGTTGAAATTTTTTCAAAGTCCCTTAAAAATTTTCCAATTTTTGTCCCAATTCTTCCCATTCCCATTGAAACTTTTCAAATCCCTCTCAAAATTGTAGAAATTCTGTTAAAGCTTTTAAAATTCTCTCTAGAATTTTCAAAATCCATGGCCACAGGTTTACAATTTCACGTCAAAAAATTGCTAAAATTCCAGTTGAAATTTTTTCAAAGTCCCTTAAAAATTTTCCAATTTTTGTCCCAATTCTTCCCATTCCCATTGAAACTTTTCAAATCCCTCTCAAAATTGTAGAAATTCTGTTAAAGCTTTTAAAATTCTCTCTAGAATTTTCAAAATCCATGTCCACATGTTTACAATTTCACGTAAAAAAAATGCTAAAATTCCAGTTGAAATTTTTTCAAAGTCCCTTAAAAAATTTCCAATTTTTGTCCCAATTCTTCCCATTCCCATTGAAACTTTTCAAATCCCTCTCAAAATTGTTGAAATTCTGTTGAAGCTTTTAAAATTCTCTCTAGAATTTTCAAAATCCATGGCCACATGTTTACAATTTCACGTCAAAAAATTGCTAAAATTCCAGTTGAAATTTTTTTAAAGTCCCTTAAAAATTTTCCAATTTTTGTCCCAATTCTTCCCATTCCCATTGAAACTTTTCAAATCCCTCTCAAAATTGTTGAAATTCTCTTGAAGCTTTTAAAATTCTCTCTAGAATTTTCAAAATCCATGGCCACATGTTTACAATTTCACGTCAAAAAATGGCTAAAATTCCAGTTGAAATTTTTTCAAAGTCCCTTAAAAATTTTCCAATTTTTGTCCCAATTCTTCCCATTCCCATTGAAACTTTTCAAATCCCTCTCAAAATTGTTGAAATTCTCTTGAAGCTTTTAAAATTCTCTCTAGAATTTTCAAAATCCATGTCCACATGTTTACAATTTCACGTCAAAAAATGGCTAAAATTCCAGTTGAAATTTTTTCAAAGTCCCTTAAAAATGTTCCAATTTTTGTCCCAATTCTTCCCATTCCCATTGAAACTTTTCAAATCCCTCTCAAAATTGTTGAAATTCTCTTGAAGCTTTTAAAATTCTCTCTAGAATTTTCAAAATCCATGTCCACATGTTTACAATTTCACGTAAAAAAAATGGCTAAAATTCCAGTTGAAATTTTTTCAAAGTCCCTTAAAAATTTTCCAATTTTTGTCCCAATTCTTCCCATTCCCATTGAAACTTTTCAAATCCCTCTCAAAATTGTTGAAATTCTGTTGAAGCTTTAAAAATTCTCTCTAGAATTTTCAAAATCCATGTCCACATGTTCACAATTTCACGTCAAAAAATGGCTAAAATTCCAGTTGAAATTTTTTCAAAGTCCCTTCAAAATTTTCCAATTTTTGTCCCAATTCTTCCCATTCCCATTGAAACTTTTCAAATCCCTCTCAAAATTGTTGAAATTCTCTTGAAGCTTTTAAAATTCTCTCTAGAATTTTCAAAATCCATGGCCACAGGTTTACAATTTCACGTCAAAAAATTGCTAAAATTCCAGTTGAAATTTTTTCAAAGTCCCTTAAAAATTTTCCAATTTTTGTCCCAATTCTTCCCATTCCCATTGAAACTTTTCAAATCCCTCTCAAAATTGTTGAAATTCTCTTGAAGCTTTTAAAATTCTCTCTAGAATTTTCAAAATCCATGGCCACATGTTTACAATTTCACGTCAAAAAATGGCTAAAATTCCAGTTGAAATTTTTTCAAAGTCCCTTAAAAATGTTCCAATTTTTGTCCCAATTCTTCCCATTCCCATTGAAACTTTTCAAATCCCTCTCAAAATTGTTGAAATTCTGTTGAAGCTTTAAAAATTCTCTCTAGAATTTTCAAAATCCATGTCCACATGTTCACAATTTCACGTCAAAAAATGGCTAAAATTCCAGTTGAAATTTTTTCAAAGTCCCTTAAAAATTTTCCAATTTTTGTCCCAATTCTTCCCATTCCCATTGAAACTTTTCAAATCCCTCTCAAAATTGTTGAAATTCTCTTGAAGCTTTTAAAATTCTCTCTAGAATTTTCAAAATCCATGTCCACATGTTTACAATTTCACGTAAA
Source organism: Streptopelia decaocto (assembly GCF_964273445.1). Lineage (NCBI taxonomy): Eukaryota > Metazoa > Chordata > Aves > Columbiformes > Columbidae > Streptopelia > Streptopelia decaocto. The sequence goes on from NW_028115919.1 coordinate 16,080, forward strand.
AAAAATGGCTAAAATTCCAGTTGAAATTTTTTCAAAGTCCCTTAAAAATTTTCCAATTTTTGTCCCAATTCTTCCCATTCCCATTGAAACTTTTCAAATCCCTCTCAAAATTGTTGAAATTCTCTTGAAGCTTTTAAAATTCTCTCTAGAATTTTCAAAATCCATGTCCACATGTTTACAATTTCACGTAAAAAAAATGGCTAAAATTCCAGTTGAAATTTTTTCAAAGTCCCTTCAAAATTTTCCAATTTTTGTCCCAATTCTTCCCATTCCCATTGAAACTTTTCAAATCCCTCTCAAAATTGTTGAAATTCTCTTGAAGCTTTTAAAATTCTCTCTAGAATTTTCAAAATCCATGGCCACATGTTTACAATTTCACGTCAAAAAATGGCTAAAATTCCAGTTGAAATTTTTTCAAAGTCCCTTAAAAATTTTCCAATTTTTGTCCCAATTCTTCCCATTCCCATTGAAACTTTTCAAATCCCTCTCAAAATTGTTGAAATTCTCTTGAAGCTTTTAAAATTCTCTCTAGAATTTTCAAAATCCATGGCCACATGTTTACAATTTCACGTCAAAAAATGGCTAAAATTCCAGTTGAAATTTTTTCAAAGTCCCTTAAAAATTTTCCAATTTTTGTCCCAATTCTTCCCATTCCCATTGAAACTTTTCAAATCCCTCTCAAAATTGTTGAAATTCTCTTGAAGCTTTTAAAATTCTCTCTAGAATTTTCAAAATCCATGGCCACATGTTTACAATTTCACGTCAAAAAATGGCTAAAATTCCAGTTGAAATTTTTTCAAAGTCCCTTAAAAATGTTCCAATTTTTGTCCCAATTCTTCCCATTCCCATTGAAACTTTTCAAATCCCTCTCAAAATTGTTGAAATTCTGTTGAAGCTTTTAAAATTCTCTCTAGAATTTTCAAAATCCATGTCCACATGTTTACAATTTCACGTCAAAAAATGGCTAAAATTCCAGTTGAAATTTTTTCAAAGTCCCTTAAAAATGTTCCAATTTTTGTCCCAATTATTCCCATTCCCATTGAAACTTTTCAAATCCCTCTCAAAATTGTTGAAATTCTCTTGAAGCTTTTAAAATTCTCTCTAGAATTTTCAAAATCCATGTCCACATGTTTACAATTTCACGTAAAAAAAATGGCTAAAATTCCAGTTGAAATTTTTTCAAAGTCCCTTAAAAATTTTCCAATTTTTGTCCCAATTCTTCCCATTCCCATTGAAACTTTTCAAATCCCTCTCAAAATTGTTGAAATTCTCTTGAAGCTTTTAAAATTCTCTCTAGAATTTTCAAAATCCATGTCCACATGTTCACAATTTCACGTCAAAAAATGGCTAAAATTCCAGTTGAAATTTTTTCAAAGTCCCTTCAAAATTTTCCAATTTTTGTCCCAATTCTTCCCATTCCCATTGAAACTTTTCAAATCCCTCTCAAAATTGTTGAAATTCTCTTGAAGCTTTTAAAATTCTCTCTAGAATTTTCAAAATCCATGGCCACAGGTTTACAATTTCACGTCAAAAAATTGCTAAAATTCCAGTTGAAATTTTTTCAAAGTCCCTTAAAAATTTTCCAATTTTTGTCCCAATTCTTCCCATTCCCATTGAAACTTTTCAAATCCCTCTCAAAATTGTTGAAATTCTCTTGAAGCTTTTAAAATTCTCTCTAGAATTTTCAAAATCCATGGCCACATGTTTACAATTTCACGTCAAAAAATGGCTAAAATTCCAGTTGAAATTTTTTCAAAGTCCCTTAAAAATGTTCCAATTTTTGTCCCAATTCTTCCCATTCCCATTGAAACTTTTCAAATCCCTCTCAAAATTGTTGAAATTCTGTTGAAGCTTTTAAAATTCTCTCTAGAATTTTCAAAATCCATGTCCACATGTTTCCAATTTCACGTCAAAAAATGGCTAAAATTCCAGTTGAAATTTTTTCAAAGTCCCTTAAAAATTTTCCAATTTTTGTCCCAATTCTTCCCATTCCCATTGAAACTTTTCAAATCCCTCTCAAAATTGTTGAAATTCTGTTGAAGCTTTAAAAATTCTCTCTAGAATTTTCAAAATCCATGTCCACATGTTCACAATTTCACGTCAAAAAATGGCTAAAATTCCAGTTGAAATTTTTTCAAAGTCCCTTCAAAATTTTCCAATTTTTGTCCCAATTCTTCCCATTCCCATTGAAACTTTTCAAATCCCTCTCAAAATTGTTGAAATTCTCTTGAAGCTTTTAAAATTCTCTCTAGAATTTTCAAAATCCATGGCCACATGTTTACAATTTCACGTAAAAAAATGGCTAAAATTCCAGTTGAAATTTTTTCAAAGTCCCTTAAAAATTTTCCAATTTTTGTCCCAATTCTTCCCATTCCCTTTGAAACTTTTCAAATCCCTCTCAAAATTGTTGAAATTCTCTTGAAGCTTTTAAAATTCTCTCTAGAATTTTCAAAATCCATGTCCACATGTTTACAATTTCACGTCAAAAAATGGCTAAAATTCCAGTTGAAATTTTTTCAAAGTCCCTTAAAAATTTTCCAATTTTTGTCCCAATTCTTCCCATTCCCATTGAAACTTTTCAAATCCCTCTCAAAATTGTTGAAATTCTCTTGAAGCTTTTAAAATTCTCTCTAGAATTTTCAAAATCCATGGCCACATGTTTACAATTTCACGTCAAAAAATGGCTAAAATTCCAGTTGAAATTTTTTCAAAGTCCCTTAAAAATTTTCCAGTTTTTGTCCCAATTCTTCCCATTCCCATTGAAACTTTTCAAATCCCTCTCAAAATTGTTGAAATTCTGTTGAAGCTTTTAAAATTCTCTCTAGAATTTTCAAAATCCATGGCCACATGTTTACAATTTCACGTCAAAAAATGGCTAAAATTCCAGTTGAAATTTTTTCAAAGTCCCTTAACAATTTTCCAATTTTTGTCCCAATTCTTCCCATTCCCATTGAAACTTTTCAAATCCCTCTCAAAATTGTTGAAATTCTCTTGAAGCTTTTAAAATTCTCTCTAGAATTTTCAAAATCCATGGCCACATGTTTACAATTTCACGTCAAAAAATGGCTAAAATTCCAGTTGAAATTTTTTCAAAGTCCCTTAAAAATTTTCCAATTTTTGTCCCAATTCTTCCCATTCCCATTGAAACTTTTCAAATCCCTCTCAAAATTGTTGAAATTCTCTTGAAGCTTTTAAAATTCTCTCTAGAATTTTGAAAATCCATGTCCACATGTTTACAATTTCACGTCAAAAAATGGCTAAAATTCCAGTTGAAATTTTTTCAAAGTCCCTTAAAAAATTTCCAATTTTTGTCCCAATTCTTCCCATTCCCATTGAAACTTTTCAAATCCCTCTCAAAATTGTTGAAATTCTCTTGAAGCTTTTAAAATTCTCTCTAGAATTTTCAAAATCCACTTCAACATGTATACAATTTCACGTCAAAAAATGGCTAAAATTCCAGTTGAAATTTTTTCAAAGTCCCTTAAAAATTTTCCAATTTTTGTCCCAATTCTTCCCATTCCCATTGAAACTTTTTCAAATCCCTCTCAAAATTGTTGAAATTCTCTTGAAGCTTTTAAAATTCTCTCTAGAATTTTCAAAATCCATGGCCACATGTTTACAATTTCACGTCAAAAAAATGGCTAAAATTCCAGTTGAAATTTTTTCAAAGTCCCTGAAAAATTTTCCAATTTTTGTCCCAATTCTTCCCATTCCCATTGAAACTTTTCAAATCCCTCTCAAAATTGTTGAAATTCTGTTGAAGCTTTTAAAATTCTCTCTAGAATTTTCAAAATCCATGTCCACATGTTTACAATTTCACGTAAAAAAATTGCTAAAATCCCAGTTGAAATTTTTTCAAAGTCCCTGAAAAATTTTCCAGTTTTTGTCCCAATTCTTCCCATTCCCATTGAAACTTTTCAAATCCCTCTCAAAATTGTTGAAATTCTGTTGAAACTTTAAAAATTCTCTCTAGAATTTTCAAAATCCATGTCCACATGTTCACAATTTCACGTCAAAAAATGGCTAAAATTCCAGTTGAAATTTTTTCAAAGTCCCTTAAAAATTTTCCAATTTTTGTCCCAATTCTTCCCATTCCCATTGAAACTTTTCAAATCCCTCTCAAAATTGTTGAAATTCTGTTGAAGCTTTTAAAATTCTCTCTAGAATTTTCAAAATCCATGGCCACATGTTTACAATTTCACGTCAAAAAAATTGCTAAAAATTCCAGTTGAAATTTTTTCAAAGTCCCTGAAAAATTTTCCAATTTTTGTCCCAATTCTTCCCATTCCCATTGAAACTTTTCAAATCCCTCTCAAAATTGTAGAAATTCTGTTAAAGCTTTTAAAATTCTCTCTAGAATTTTCAAAATCCATGGCCACAGGTTTACAATTTCACGTCAAAAAATTGCTAAAATTCCAGTTGAAATTTTTTCAAAGTCCCTTCAAAATTTTCCAATTTTTGTCCCAATTCTTCCCATTCCCATTGAAACTTTTCAAATCCCTCTCAAAATTGTTGAAATTCTGTTGAAGCTTTTAAAATTCTCTCTAGAATTTTCAAAATCCATGGCCACATGTTTACAATTTCACGTCAAAAAATGGCTAAAATTCCAGTTGAAATTTTTTCAAAGTCCCTTAAAAATTTTCCAATTTTTGTCCCAATTCTTCCCATTCCCATTGAAACTTTTCAAATCCCTCTCAAAATTGTTGAAATTCTCTTGAAGCTTTTAAAATTCTCTCTAGAATTTTCAAAATCCATGTCCACATGTTTACAATTTCACGTCAAAAAATGGCTAAAATTCCAGTTGAAATTTTTTTCAAAGTCCCTTCAAAATTTTCCAATTTTTGTCCCAATTCTTCCCATTCCCATTGAAACTTTTCAAATCCCTCTCAAAATTGTTGAAATTCTCTTGAAGCTTTTAAAATTCTCTCTAGAATTTTCAAAATCCATGGCCACATGTTTACAATTTCACGTCAAAAAAATGGCTAAAATTCCAGTTGAAATTTTTTCAAAGTCCCTTAAAAATTTTCCAATTTTTGTCCCAATTCTTCCCATTCTTATTGAAACTTTTCAAATCCCTCTCAAAATTGTAGAAATTCTGTTAAAGCTTTTAAAATTCTCTCTAGAATTTTCAAAATCCATGTCCACATGTTTACAATTTCACGTAAAAAAAATGCTAAAATTCCAGTTGAAATTTTTTCAAAGTCCCTTAAAAAATTTCCAATTTTTGTCCCAATTCTTCCCATTCCCATTGAAACTTTTCAAATCCCTCTCAAAATTGTTGAAATTCTCTTGAAGCTTTTAAAATTCTCTCTAGAATTTTCAAAATCCATGTCCACATGTTTACAATTTCACGTCAAAAAATGGCTAAAATTCCAGTTGAAATTTTTTCAAAGTCCCTTAACAATTTTCCAATTTTTGTCCCAATTCTTCCCATTCCCATTGAAACTTTTCAAATCCCTCTCAAAATTGTTGAAATTCTCTTGAAGCTTTTAAAATTCTCTCTAGAATTTTCAAAATCCATGGCCACATGTTTACAATTTCACGTCAAAAAATGGCTAAAATTCCAGTTGAAATTTTTTCAAAGTCCCTGAAAAATTTTCCAATTTTTGTCCCAATTCTTCCCATTCCCATTGAAACTTTTCAAATCCCTCTCAAAATTGTTGAAATTCTCTTGAAGCTTTTAAAATTCTCTCTAGAATTTTCAAAATCCATGGCCACATGTTTACAATTTCACATAAAAAAATGGCTAAAATTCCAGTTGAAATTTTTTCAAAGTCCCTTAAAAATTTTCCAATTTTTGTCCCAATTCTTCCCATTCCCATTGAAACTTTTCAAATCCCTCTCAAAATTGTTGAAATTCTGTTGAAGCTTTTAAAATTCTCTCTAGAATTTTCAAAATCCATGTCCACATGTTTACAATTTCACGTCAAAAAATGGCTAAAATTCCAGTTGAAATTTTTTCAAAGTCCCTTAAAAATGTTCCAATTTTTTGTCCCAATTCTTCCCATTCCCATTGAAACTTTTCAAATCCCTCTCAAAATTGTTGAAATTCTGTTGAAGCTTTTAAAAATTCTCTCTAGAATTTTCAAAATCCATGGCCACATGTTTACAATTTCACGTCAAAAAATGGCTAAAATTCCAGTTGAAATTTTTTCAAAGTCCCTTAAAAATTTTCCAATTTTTGTCCCAATTCTTCCCATTCCCATTGAAACTTTTCAAATCCCTCTCAAAATTGTTGAAATTCTGTTGAAGCTTTAAAAATTCTCTCTAGAATTTTCAAAATCCATGTCCACATGTTCACAATTTCACGTCAAAAAATGGCTAAAATTCCAGTTGAAATTTTTTTCAAAGTCCCTTAAAAATTTTCCAATTTTTGTCCCAATTCTTCCCATTCCCATTGAAACTTTTCAAATCCCTCTCAAAATTGTTGAAATTCTCTTGAAGCTTTTAAAATTCTCTCTAGAATTTTCAAAATCCATGGCCACATGTTTACAATTTCACGTCAAAAAAATGGCTAAAATTCCAGTTGAAATTTTTTCAAAGTCCCTTAAAAATTTTCCAATTTTTGTCCCAATTCTTCCCATTCCCTTTGAAACTTTTCAAATCCCTCTCAAAATTGTTGAAATTCTCTTGAAGCTTTTAAAATTCTCTCTAGAATTTTCAAAATCCATGGCCACATGTTTACAATTTCACGTCAAAAAATGGCTAAAATTCCAGTTGAAATTTTTTTCAAAGTCCCTTAAAAATTTTTCCAATTTTTGTCCCAATTCTTCCCATTCCCATTGAAACTTTTCAAATCCCTCTCAAAATTGTTGAAATTCTCTTGAAGCTTTAAAAATTCTCTCTAGAATTTTCAAAATCCATGTCCACATGTTTACAATTTCACGTCAAAAAATGGCTAAAATTCCAGTTGAAATTTTTTTCAAAGTCCCTTAACAATTTTCCAATTTTTGTCCCAATTCTTCCCATTCCCATTGAAACTTTTCAAATCCCTCTCAAAATTGTAGAAATTCTGTTAAAGCTTTTAAAATTCTCTCTAGAATTTTCAAAATCCATGTCCACATGTTTACAATTTCACGTAAAAAAAATGCTAAAATTCCAGTTGAAATTTTTTCAAAGTCCCTTAAAAAATTTCCAATTTTTGTCCCAATTCTTCCCATTCCCATTGAAACTTTTCAAATCCCTCTCAAAATTGTTGAAATTCTCTTGAAGCTTTTAAAATTCTCTCTAGAATTTTCAAAATCCATGGCCACATGTTTACAATTTCACGTCAAAAAAATGGCTAAAATTCCAGTTGAAATTTTTTTCAAAGTCCCTTAACAATTTTCCAATTTTTGTCCCAATTCTTCCCATTCCCATTGAAAACTTTTCAAATCCCTCTCAAAATTGTTGAAAATTCTCTTGAAGCTTTTAAAATTCTCTCTAGAATTTTCAAAATCCATGGCCACATGTTTACAATTTCACATAAAAAAATGGCTAAAATTCCAGTTGAAATTTTTTTCAAAGTCCCTTAAAAATTTTCCAATTTTTGTCCCAATTCTTCCCATTCCCATTGAAACTTTTCAAATCCCTCTCAAAATTGTTGAAATTCTGTTGAAGCTTTTAAAATTCTCTCTAGAATTTTCAAAATCCATGTCCACATGTTTACAATTTCACGTCAAAAAATGGCTAAAATTCCAGTTGAAATTTTTTTCAAAGTCCCTTAAAAATGTTCCAATTTTTGTCCCAATTCTTCCCATTCCCATTGAAACTTTTCAAATCCCTCTCAAAATTGTAGAAATTCTCTTGAAGCTTTTAAAATTCTCTCTAGAATTTTCAAAATCCATGTCCACATGTTTACAATTTCACGTAAAAAAAAATGGCTAAAATTCCAGTTGAAATTTTTTCAAAGTCCCTTAAAAATTTTCCAATTTTTGTCCCAATTCTTCCCATTCCCATTGAAACTTTTCAAATCCCTCTCAAAATTGTTGAAATTCTGTTGAAGCTTTAAAAATTCTCTCTAGAATTTTCAAAATCCATGTCCACATGTTCACAATTTCACGTCAAAAAATGGCTAAAATTCCAGTTGAAATTTTTTCAAAGTCCCTTCAAAATTTTCCAATTTTTGTCCCAATTCTTCCCATTCCCATTGAAACTTTTCAAATCCCTCTCAAAATTGTTGAAATTCTCTTGAAGCTTTTAAAATTCTCTCTAGAATTTTCAAAATCCATGGCCACATGTTTACAATTTCACGTCAAAAAATGGCTAAAATTCCAGTTGAAATTTTTTCAAAGTCCCTTAAAAATTTTCCAATTTTTTGTCCCAATTCTTCCCATTCCCATTGAAACTTTTCAAATCCCTCTCAAAATTGTTGAAATTCTCTTGAAGCTTTTAAAATTCTCTCTAGAATTTTCAAATCCATGGCCACATGTTTACAATTTCACGTCAAAAAATGGCTAAAATTCCAGTTGAAATTTTTTCAAAGTCCCTTAAAAATTTTCCAATTTTTGTCCCAATTCTTCCCATTCCCATTGAAAACTTTTCAAATCCCTCTCAAAATTGTAGAAATTCTGTTAAAGCTTTTAAAATTCTCTCTAGAATTTTCAAAATCCATGGCCACATGTTTACAATTTCACGTCAAAAAAATGGCTAAAATTCCAGTGGAAATTTTTTCAAAGTCCCTTAAAAATTTTCCAATTTTTGTCCCAATTCTTCCCATTCCCATTGAAACTTTTCAAATCCCTCTCAAAATTGTTGAAATTCTGTTGAAGCTTTTAAAATTCTCTCTAGAATTTTCAAAATCCATGTCCACATGTTTACAATTTCACGTTAAAAAAATTGCTAAAATTCCAGTTGAAATTTTTTCAAAGTCCCTTAAAAATTTTTCCAATTTTTGTCCCAATTCTTCCCATTCCCATTGAAACTTTTCAAATCCCTCTCAAAATTGTTGAAATTCTGTTGAAGCTTTAAAAATTCTCTCTAGAATTTTCAAAATCCATGGCCACATGTTTACAATTTCACGTCAAAAAATTGCTAAAATTCCAGTTGAAATTTTTTCAAAGTCCCTTCAAAATTTTCCAATTTTTGTCCCAATTCTTCCCATTCCCATTGAAACTTTTCAAATCCCTCTCAAAATTGTAGAAATTCTGTTAAAGCTTTTAAAATTCTCTCTAGAATTTTCAAAATCCATGGCCACAGGTTTACAATTTCACGTCAAAAAATTGCTAAAATTCCAGTTGAAATTTTTTCAAAGTCCCTTAAAAATTTTCCAATTTTTGTCCCAATTCTTCCCATTCCCATTGAAACTTTTCAAATCCCTCTCAAAATTGTTGAAATTCTGTTGAAGCTTTTAAAATTCTCTCTAGAATTTTCAAAATCCATGGCCACATGTTTACAATTTCACGTCAAAAAATGGCTAAAATTCCAGTTGAAATTTTTTCAAAGTCCCTTAAAAATTTTCCAATTTTTGTCCCAATTCTTCCCATTCCCATTGAAAACTTTTCAAATCCCTCTCAAAATTGTTGAAATTCTCTTGAAGCTTTTAAAATTCTCTCTAGAATTTTCAAAATCCATGTCCACATGTTTACAATTTCACGTCAAAAAATGGCTAAAATTCCAGTTGAAATTTTTTCAAAGTCCCTTAACAATTTTCCAATTTTTGTCCCAATTCTTCCCATTCCCATTGAAACTTTTCAAATCCCTCTCAAAATTGTTGAAATTCTCTTGAAGCTTTTTAAAATTCTCTCTAGAATTTTCAAAATCCATGGCCACATGTTTACAATTTCACGTCAAAAAATGGCTAAAATTCCAGTTGAAATTTTTTCAAAGTCCCTTAAAAATTTTCCAATTTTTGTCCCAATTCTTCCCATTCCCATTGAAACTTTTCAAATCCCTCTCAAAATTGTTGAAATTCTCTTGAAGCTTTTAAAATTCTCTCTAGAATTTTCAAAATCCATGGCCACATGTTTACAATTTCACATAAAAAAATGGCTAAAATTCCAGTTGAAATTTTTTCAAAGTCCCTTAAAAAATTTCAATTTTTGTCCCAATTCTTCCCATTCCCATTGAAACTTTTCAAATCCCTCTCAAAATTGTTGAAATTCTCTTGAAGCTTTTAAAATTCTCTCTAGAATTTTCAAAATCCATGTCCACATGTTTACAATTTCACGTCAAAAAAATGGCTAAAATTCCAGTTGAAATTTTTTCAAAGTCCCTTAAAAATTTTCCAATTTTTGTCCCAATTCTTCCCATTCCCATTGAACCTTTTCAAATCCCTCTCAAAATTGTTGAAATTCTCTTGAAGCTTTTAAAATTCTCTCTAGAATTTTCAAAATCCATGGCCACATGTTTACAATTTCACGTCAAAAAATGGCTAAAATTCCAGTTGAAATTTTTTCAAAGTCCCTGAAAAATTTTCCAATTTTTGTCCCAATTCTTCCCATTCCCATTGAAACTTTTCAAATCCCTCTCAAAATTGTTGAAATTCTCTTGAAGCTTTTAAAATTCTCTCTAGAATTTTCAAAATCCATGTCCACATGTTTACAATTTCACGTAAAAAAATGGCTAAAATTCCAGTTGAAATTTTTTCAAAGTCCCTTAAAAATTTTTCCAGTTTTTGTCCCAATTCTTCCCATTCCCATTGAAACTTTTCAAATCCCTCTCAAAAATTGTTGAAATTCTGTTGAAGCTTTAAAAATTCTCTCTAGAATTTTCAAAATCCATGTCCACATGTTCACAATTTCACGTAAAAAAAATTGCTAAAATTCCAGTTGAAATTTTTTCAAAGTCCCTTAAAAATTTTCCAATTTTTGTCCCAATTCTTCCCATTCCCATTGAAACTTTTCAAATCCCTCTCAAAATTGTAGAAATTCTGTTGAAGCTTTTAAAATTCTCTCTAGAATTTTCAAAATCCATGGCCACATGTTTACAATTTCACGTCAAAAAATTGCTAAAATTCCAGTTGAAATTTTTTCAAAGTCCCTGAAAAATTTTCCAATTTTTTGTCCCAATTCTTCCCATTCCCATTGAAACTTTTCAAATCCCTCTCAAAAATTGTAGAAATTCTGTTAAAGCTTTTAAAATTCTCTCTAGAATTTTCAAAATCCATGGCCACATGTTTACAATTTCACGTCAAAAAAATGGCTAAAATTCCAGTTGAAATTTTTTCAAAGTCCCTTAAAAATTTTCCAATTTTTGTCCCAATTCTTCCCATTCCATTGAAACTTTTCAAATCCCTCTCAAAATTGTTGAAATTCTGTTGAAGCTTTTAAAATTCTCTCTAGAATTTTCAAAATCCATGTCCACATGTTTACAATTTCACGTCAAAAAATGGCTAAAATTCCAGTTGAAATTTTTTCAAAGTCCCTTAAAAATTTTCCAATTTTTGTCCCAATTCTTCCCATTCCCATTGAAAATTTTCAAATCCCTCTCAAAATTGTTGAAATTCTCTTGAAGCTTTTAAAAATTCTCTCTAGAATTTTCAAAATCCATGTCCACATGTTTACAATTTCACGTCAAAAAATGGCTAAAATTCCAGTTGAAATTTTTTTCAAAGTCCCTTAAAAATTTTTCCAATTTTTGTCCCAATTCTTCCCATTCCATTGAAACTTTTCAAATCCCTCTCAAAATTGTTGAAATTCTGTTGAAGCTTTAAAAATTCTCTCTAGAATTTTCAAAATCCATGGCCACCTGTTTACAATTTCACGTCAAAAAATTGCTAAAATTCCAGTTGAAATTTTTTTCAAAGTCCCTTCAAAATTTTCCAATTTTTTGTCCCAATTCTTCCCATTCCCATTGAAACTTTTCAAATCCCTCTCAAAATTGTTGAAATTCTGTTGAAGCTTTTAAAATTCTCTCTAGAATTTTCAAAATCCATGGCCACAGGTTTACAATTTCACGTCAAAAAATTGCTAAAATTCCAGTTGAAATTTTTTCAAAGTCCCTTAAAAATTTTCCAATTTTTGTCCCAATTCTTCCCATTCCCATTGAAACTTTTCAAATCCCTCTCAAAATTGTTGAAATTCTCTTGAAGCTTTTAAAATTCTCTCTAGAATTTTCAAAATCCATGTCCACATGTTTACAATTTCACGTCAAAAAATGGCTAAAATTCCAGTTGAAATTTTTTTCAAAGTCCCTTAAAAATTTTCCAATTTTTGTCCCAATTCTTCCCATTCCCATTGAAACTTTTCAAATCCCTCTCAAAATTGTAGAAATTCTGTTAAAGCTTTTAAAATTCTCTCTAGAATTTTCAAAATCCATGGCCACATGTTTACAATTTCACGTAAAAAAAATGCTAAAATTCCAATTGAAATTTTTTCAAAGTCCCTTAAAAAATTTCCAATTTTTGTCCCAATTCTTCCCATTCCCATTGAAACTTTTCAAATCCCTCTCAAAATTGTTGAAATTCTGTTGAAGCTTTTAAAATTCTCTCTAGAATTTTCAAAATCCATGGCCACATGTTTACAATTTCACGTCAAAAAATGGCTAAAATTCCAGTTGAAATTTTTTCAAAGTCCCTTAAAAATTTTCCAATTTTTGTCCCAATTCTTCCCATTCCCATTGAAACTTTTCAAATCCCTCTCAAAATTGTTGAAATTCTCTTGAAGCTTTTAAAAATTCTCTCTAGAATTTTCAAAATCCATGGCCACATGTTTACAATTTCACGTCAAAAAAATGGCTAAAATTCCAGTTGAAATTTTTTCAAAGTCCCTTAAAAATTTTCCAATTTTTGTCCCAATTCTTCCCATTCCCATTGAAACTTTTCAAATCCCTCTCAAAATTGTTGAAATTCTCTTGAAGCTTTTAAAATTCTCTCTAGAATTTTCAAAATCCATGGCCACATGTTTACAATTTCACGTCAAAAAATGGCTAAAATTCCAGTTGAAATTTTTTCAAAGTCCCTTAAAAATTTTCCAATTTTTGTCCCAATTCTTCCCATTCCCATTGAAACTTTTCAAATCCCTCTCAAAATTGTTGAAATTCTCTTGAAGCTTTTAAAATTCTCTCTAGAATTTTCAAAATCCATGTCCACATGTTTACAATTTCACGTCAAAAAATGGCTAAAATTCCAGTTGAAATTTTTTCAAAGTCCCTGAAAAATTTTCCAATTTTTGTCCCAATTCTTCCCATTCCCATTGAAACTTTTCAAATCCCTCTCAAAATTGTTGAAATTCTCTTGAAGCTTTTAAAATTCTCTCTAGAATTTTCAAAATCCATGGCCACATGTTTACAATTTCACGTAAAAAAATGGCTAAAATTCCAGTTGAAATTTTTTCAAAGTCCCTTAAAAATTTTCCAATTTTTGTCCCAATTCTTCCCATTCCCATTGAAACTTTTCAAATCCCTCTCAAAATTGTTGAAATTCTGTTGAAGCTTTTAAAATTCTCTCTAGAATTTTCAAAATCCATGTCCACATGTTCACAATTTCACGTCAAAAAATGGCTAAAATTCCAGTTGAAATTTTTTTCAAAGTCCCTTAAAAATTTTCCAATTTTTGTCCCAATTCTTCCCATTCCCATTGAAACTTTTCAAATCCCTCTCCAAATTGTTGAAATTCTCTTGAAGCTTTTAAAATTCTCTCTAGAATTTTCAAAATCCATGTCCACATGTTTACAATTTCACGTCAAAAAATGGCTAAAATTCCAGTTGAAATTTTTTCAAAGTCCCTTAAAAATTTTCCAATTTTTTGTCCCAATTCTTCCCATTCCCATTGAAACTTTTCAAATCCCTCTCAAAAGTGTTGAAATTCTGTTGAAGCTTTTTAAAATTCTCTCTAGAATTTTCAAAATCCACTTCAACATGTTTACAATTTCACGTCAAAAAATTGCTAAAATTCCAGTTGAAATTTTTTCAAAGTCCCTTCAAAATTTTCCAATTTTTGTCCCAATTCTTCCCATTC
>NW_028115918.1:0-48641 GCF_964273445.1 Streptopelia decaocto
CCATTCCCACTGAAACTTTTCAAATCCCTCTCAACATTGTTGAAATTCTCTTGAAGCTTTTAGAATTCTCTCTAGAATTTTCAAAATCCATGTCCACATGTTTACAATTTCACGTCAAAAAATGGCTAAAATTCCAGTTGAAATTTTTTCAAAGTCCCTTAAAAATTTTCCAATTTTTGTCCCAATTCTTCCCATTCTCATTGAAACTTTTCAAATCCCTCTCAGAATTGTTGAAATTCTGTTGAAGCTTTTAAAATTCTCTCTAGAATTTTCAAAATCCATGTCCACATGTTTACAATTTCACGTCAAAAAATGGCTAAAATTCCAGTTGAAATTTTTTCAAAGTCCCTTAAAAATTTTCCAATTTTTGTCCCAATTCTTCCCATTCCCATTGAAACTTTTCAAATCCCTCTCAACATTGTTGAAATTCTCTTGAAGCTTTTAGAATTCTCTCTAGAATTTTCAAAATCCATGTCCACATGTTTACAATTTCACGTCAAAAAATGGCTAAAATTCCAGTTGAAATTTTTTCAAAGTCCCTTAAAAATTTTCCAATTTTTGTCCCAATTCTTCCCATTCCCATTGAAACTTTTCAAATCCCTCTCAGAATTGTTGAAATTCTGTTGAAGCTTTTAAAATTCTCTCTAGAATTTTCAAAATCCATGTCCACATGTTTACAATTCCACGTCAAAAAATGGCTAAAATTCCAGTTGAAATTTTTTCAAAGTCCCTTAAAAATTTTCCAATTTTTGTCCCAATTCTTCCCATTCCCATTGAAACTTTTCAAATCCCTCTCAAAATTGTTGAAATTCTGTTGAAGCTTTTAGAATTCTCTCTAGAATTTTCAAAATCCATGTCCACATGTTTACAATTTCACGTCAAAAAATGGCTAAAATTCCAGTTGAAATTTTTTCAAAGTCCCTTAAAAATTTTCCAATTTTTGTCCCAATTCTTCCCATTCCCATTGAAACTTTTCAAATCCCTCTCAACATTGTTGAAATTCTGTTGAAGCTTTTAAAATTCTCTCTAGAATTTTCAAAATCCATGTCCACATGTTTACAATTTCACATAAAAAAATGGCTAAAATTCCAGTTGAAATTTTTTCAAAGTCCCTTAAAAATTTTCCAATTTTTGTCCCAATTCTTCCCATTCCCATTGAAACTTTTCAAATCCCTCTCAACATTGTTGAAATTCTCTTGAAGCTTTTAGAATTCTCTCTAGAATTTTCAAAATCCATGTCCACATGTTTACAATTTCACGTCAAAAAATGGCTAAAATTCCAGTTGAAATTTTTTCAAAGTCCCTTAAAAATTTTCCAATTTTTGTCCCAATTCTTCCCATTCCCATTGAAACTTTTCAAATCCCTCTCAAAATTGTTGAAATTCTGTTGAAGCTTTTAAAATTCTCTCTAGAATTTTCAAAATCCATGTCCACATGTTTACAATTTCACGTCAAAAAATTGCTAAAATTCCAGTTGAAATTTTTTCAAAGTCCCTTCAAAATTTTCCAATTTTTGTCCCAATTCTTCCCATTCCCACTGAAACTTTTCAAATCCCTCTCAACATTGTTGAAATTCTGTTGAAGCTTTTAGAATTCTCTCTAGAATTTTCAAAATCCATGTCCACATGTTTACAATTTCACGTCAAAAAATGGCTAAAATTCCAGTTGAAATTTTTTCAAAGTCCCTTAAAAATTTTCCAATTTTTGTCCCAATTCTTCCCATTCCCATTGAAACTTTTCAAATCCCTCTCAACATTGTTGAAATTCTGTTGAAGCGTTTAAAATTCTCTCTAGAATTTTCAAAATCCATGTCCACATGTTTACAATTTCACATAAAAAAATGGCTAAAATTCCAGTTGAAATTTTTTCAAAGTCCCTTAAAAATTTTCCAATTTTTGTCCCAATTCTTCCCATTCCCATTGAAACTTTTCAAATCCCTCTCAACATTGTTGAAATTCTCTTGAAGCTTTTAGAATTCTCTCTAGAATTTTCAAAATCCATGTCCACATGTTTACAATTTCACGTCAAAAAATGGCTAAAATTCCAGTTGAAATTTTTTCAAAGTCCCTTAAAAATTTTCCAATTTTTGTCCCAATTCTTCCCATTCCCATTGAAACTTTTCAAATCCCTCTCAAAATTGTTGAAATTCTGTTGAAGCTTTTAAAATTCTCTCTAGAATTTTCAAAATCCACGTCCACATGTTTACAATTTCACATAAAAAATGGCTAAAATTCCAGTTGAAATTTTTTCAAAGTCCCTTAAAAATTTTCCAATTTTTGTCCCAATTCTTCCCATTCCCACTGAAACTTTTCAAATCCCTCTCAACATTGTTGAAATTCTCTTGAAGCTTTTAGAATTCTCTCTAGAATTTTCAAAATCCATGTCCACATGTTTACAATTCCACGTCAAAAAATGGCTAAAATTCCAGTTGAAATTTTTTCAAAGTCCCTTAAAAATTTTCCAATTTTTGTCCCAATTCTTCCCATTCCCATTGAAACTTTTCAAATCCCTCTCAAAAGTGTTGAAATTCTGTTGAAGCTTTTAAAATTCTCTCTAGAATTTTCAAAATCCATGTCCACATGTTTACAATTCCACGTCAAAAAATGGCTAAAATTCCAGTTGAAATTTTTTCAAAGTCCCTTAAAAATTTTCCAATTTTTGTCCCAATTCTTCCCATTCCCATTGAAACTTTTCAAATCCCTCTCAAAATTGTTGAAATTCTGTTGAAGCTTTTAGAATTCTCTCTAGAATTTTCAAAATCCATGTCCACATGTTTACAATTTCACGTCAAAAAATGGCTAAAATTCCAGTTGAAATTTTTTCAAAGTCCCTTAAAAATTTTCCAATTTTTGTCCCAATTCTTCCCATTCCCATTGAAACTTTTCAAATCCCTCTCAAAATTGTTGAAATTCTGTTGAAGCTTTTAAAATTCTCTCTAGAATTTTCAAAATCCATGTCCACATGTTTACAATTTCACGTCAAAAAATGGCTAAAATTCCAGTTGAAATTTTTTCAAAGTCCCTTAAAAATTTTCCAATTTTTGTCCCAATTCTTCCCATTCCCATTGAAACTTTTCAAATCCCTCTCAACATTGTTGAAATTCTCTTGAAGCTTTTAGAATTCTCTCTAGAATTTTCAAAATCCATGTCCACATGTTTACAATTTCACGTCAAAAAATGGCTAAAATTCCAGTTGAAATTTTTTCAAAGTCCCTTAAAAATTTTCCAATTTTTGTCCCAATTCTTCCCATTCCCATTGAAACTTTTCAAATCCCTCTCAAAATTGTTGAAATTCTGTTGAAGCTTTTAAAATTCTCTCTAGAATTTTCAAAATCCACGTCCACATGTTTACAATTTCACATAAAAAAATGGCTAAAATTCCAGTTGAAATTTTTTCAAAGTCCCTTAAAAATTTTCCAATTTTTGTCCCAATTCTTCCCATTCCCACTGAAACTTTTCAAATCCCTCTCAACATTGTTGAAATTCTCTTGAAGCTTTTAGAATTCTCTCTAGAATTTTCAAAATCCATGTCCACATGTTTACAATTCCACGTCAAAAAATGGCTAAAATTCCAGTTGAAATTTTTTCAAAGTCCCTTAAAAATTTTCCAATTTTTGTCCCAATTCTTCCCATTCCCATTGAAACTTTTCAAATCCCTCTCAAAAGTGTTGAAATTCTGTTGAAGCTTTTAAAATTCTCTCTAGAATTTTCAAAATCCATGTCCACATGTTTACAATTTCACGTCAAAAAATGGCTAAAATTCCACTTGAAATTTTTTCAAAGTCCCTTAAAAATTTTCCAATTTTTGTCCCAATTCTTCCCATTCCCATTGAAACTTTTCAAATCCCTCTCAAAATTGTTGAAATTCTGTTGAAGCTTTTAAAATTCTCTCTAGAATTTTCAAAATCCATGTCCACATGTTTACAATTTCACATAAAAAAATGGCTAAAATTCCAGTTGAAATTTTTTCAAAGTCCCTTAAAAATTTTCCAATTTTTGTCCCAATTCTTCCCATTCCCACTGAAACTTTTCAAATCCCTCTCAACATTGTTGAAATTCTCTTGAAGCTTTTAGAATTCTCTCTAGAATTTTCAAAATCCATGTCCACATGTTTACAATTTCACGTCAAAAAATGGCTAAAATTCCAGTTGAAATTTTTTCAAAGTCCCTTAAAAATTTTCCAATTTTTGTCCCAATTCTTCCCATTCTCATTGAAACTTTTCAAATCCCTCTCAGAATTGTTGAAATTCTGTTGAAGCTTTTAAAATTCTCTCTAGAATTTTCAAAATCCATGTCCACATGTTTACAATTTCACGTCAAAAAATGGCTAAAATTCCAGTTGAAATTTTTTCAAAGTCCCTTAAAAATTTTCCAATTTTTGTCCCAATTCTTCCCATTCCCATTGAAACTTTTCAAATCCCTCTCAACATTGTTGAAATTCTCTTGAAGCTTTTAGAATTCTCTCTAGAATTTTCAAAATCCATGTCCACATGTTTACAATTTCACGTCAAAAAATGGCTAAAATTCCAGTTGAAATTTTTTCAAAGTCCCTTAAAAATTTTCCAATTTTTGTCCCAATTCTTCCCATTCCCATTGAAACTTTTCAAATCCCTCTCAGAATTGTTGAAATTCTGTTGAAGCTTTTAAAATTCTCTCTAGAATTTTCAAAATCCATGTCCACATGTTTACAATTCCACGTCAAAAAATGGCTAAAATTCCAGTTGAAATTTTTTCAAAGTCCCTTAAAAATTTTCCAATTTTTGTCCCAATTCTTCCCATTCCCATTGAAACTTTTCAAATCCCTCTCAAAATTGTTGAAATTCTGTTGAAGCTTTTAGAATTCTCTCTAGAATTTTCAAAATCCATGTCCACATGTTTACAATTTCACGTCAAAAAATGGCTAAAATTCCAGTTGAAATTTTTTCAAAGTCCCTTAAAAATTTTCCAATTTTTGTCCCAATTCTTCCCATTCCCATTGAAACTTTTCAAATCCCTCTCAACATTGTTGAAATTCTGTTGAAGCTTTTAAAATTCTCTCTAGAATTTTCAAAATCCATGTCCACATGTTTACAATTTCACATAAAAAAATGGCTAAAATTCCAGTTGAAATTTTTTCAAAGTCCCTTAAAAATTTTCCAATTTTTGTCCCAATTCTTCCCATTCCCATTGAAACTTTTCAAATCCCTCTCAACATTGTTGAAATTCTCTTGAAGCTTTTAGAATTCTCTCTAGAATTTTCAAAATCCATGTCCACATGTTTACAATTTCACGTCAAAAAATGGCTAAAATTCCAGTTGAAATTTTTTCAAAGTCCCTTAAAAATTTTCCAATTTTTGTCCCAATTCTTCCCATTCCCATTGAAACTTTTCAAATCCCTCTCAAAATTGTTGAAATTCTGTTGAAGCTTTTAAAATTCTCTCTAGAATTTTCAAAATCCATGTCCACATGTTTACAATTTCACGTCAAAAAATTGCTAAAATTCCAGTTGAAATTTTTTCAAAGTCCCTTCAAAATTTTCCAATTTTTGTCCCAATTCTTCCCATTCCCACTGAAACTTTTCAAATCCCTCTCAACATTGTTGAAATTCTGTTGAAGCTTTTAGAATTCTCTCTAGAATTTTCAAAATCCATGTCCACATGTTTACAATTTCACGTCAAAAAATGGCTAAAATTCCAGTTGAAATTTTTTCAAAGTCCCTTAAAAATTTTCCAATTTTTGTCCCAATTCTTCCCATTCCCATTGAAACTTTTCAAATCCCTCTCAACATTGTTGAAATTCTGTTGAAGCGTTTAAAATTCTCTCTAGAATTTTCAAAATCCATGTCCACATGTTTACAATTTCACATAAAAAAATGGCTAAAATTCCAGTTGAAATTTTTTCAAAGTCCCTTAAAAATTTTCCAATTTTTGTCCCAATTCTTCCCATTCCCATTGAAACTTTTCAAATCCCTCTCAACATTGTTGAAATTCTCTTGAAGCTTTTAGAATTCTCTCTAGAATTTTCAAAATCCATGTCCACATGTTTACAATTTCACGTCAAAAAATGGCTAAAATTCCAGTTGAAATTTTTTCAAAGTCCCTTAAAAATTTTCCAATTTTTGTCCCAATTCTTCCCATTCCCATTGAAACTTTTCAAATCCCTCTCAAAATTGTTGAAATTCTGTTGAAGCTTTTAAAATTCTCTCTAGAATTTTCAAAATCCACGTCCACATGTTTACAATTTCACATAAAAAAATTGCTAAAATTCCAGTTGAAATTTTTTCAAAGTCCCTTCAAAATTTTCCAATTTTTGTCCCAATTCTTCCCATTCCCACTGAAACTTTTCAAATCCCTCTCAACATTGTTGAAATTCTGTTGAAGCTTTTAGAATTCTCTCTAGAATTTTCAAAATCCATGTCCACATGTTTACAATTTCACGTCAAAAAATGGCTAAAATTCCAGTTGAAATTTTTTCAAAGTCCCTTAAAAATTTTCCAATTTTTGTCCCAATTCTTCCCATTCCCATTGAAACTTTTCAAATCCCTCTCAACATTGTTGAAATTCTGTTGAAGCGTTTAAAATTCTCTCTAGAATTTTCAAAATCCATGTCCACATGTTTACAATTTCACATAAAAAAATGGCTAAAATTCCAGTTGAAATTTTTTCAAAGTCCCTTAAAAATTTTCCAATTTTTGTCCCAATTCTTCCCATTCCCATTGAAACTTTTCAAATCCCTCTCAACATTGTTGAAATTCTCTTGAAGCTTTTAGAATTCTCTCTAGAATTTTCAAAATCCATGTCCACATGTTTACAATTTCACGTCAAAAAATGGCTAAAATTCCAGTTGAAATTTTTTCAAAGTCCCTTAAAAATTTTCCAATTTTTGTCCCAATTCTTCCCATTCCCATTGAAACTTTTCAAATCCCTCTCAAAATTGTTGAAATTCTGTTGAAGCTTTTAAAATTCTCTCTAGAATTTTCAAAATCCACGTCCACATGTTTACAATTTCACATAAAAAAATGGCTAAAATTCCAGTTGAAATTTTTTCAAAGTCCCTTAAAAATTTTCCAATTTTTGTCCCAATTCTTCCCATTCCCACTGAAACTTTTCAAATCCCTCTCAACATTGTTGAAATTCTCTTGAAGCTTTTAGAATTCTCTCTAGAATTTTCAAAATCCATGTCCACATGTTTACAATTCCACGTCAAAAAATGGCTAAAATTCCAGTTGAAATTTTTTCAAAGTCCCTTAAAAATTTTCCAATTTTTGTCCCAATTCTTCCCATTCCCATTGAAACTTTTCAAATCCCTCTCAAAAGTGTTGAAATTCTGTTGAAGCTTTTAAAATTCTCTCTAGAATTTTCAAAATCCATGTCCACATGTTTACAATTCCACGTCAAAAAATGGCTAAAATTCCAGTTGAAATTTTTTCAAAGTCCCTTAAAAATTTTCCAATTTTTGTCCCAATTCTTCCCATTCCCATTGAAACTTTTCAAATCCCTCTCAAAATTGTTGAAATTCTGTTGAAGCTTTTAGAATTCTCTCTAGAATTTTCAAAATCCATGTCCACATGTTTACAATTTCACATAAAAAAATGGCTAAAATTCCAGTTGAAATTTTTTCAAAGTCCCTTAAAAATTTTCCAATTTTTGTCCCAATTCTTCCCATTCCCATTGAAACTTTTCAAATCCCTCTCAAAATTGTTGAAATTCTGTTGAAGCTTTTAAAATTCTCTCTAGAATTTTCAAAATCCATGTCCACATGTTTACAATTTCACGTCAAAAAATGGCTAAAATTCCAGTTGAAATTTTTTCAAAGTCCCTTAAAAATTTTCCAATTTTTGTCCCAATTCTTCCCATTCCCATTGAAACTTTTCAAATCCCTCTCAACATTGTTGAAATTCTCTTGAAGCTTTTAGAATTCTCTCTAGAATTTTCAAAATCCATGTCCACATGTTTACAATTTCACGTCAAAAAATGGCTAAAATTCCAGTTGAAATTTTTTCAAAGTCCCTTAAAAATTTTCCAATTTTTGTCCCAATTCTTCCCATTCCCATTGAAACTTTTCAAATCCCTCTCAAAATTGTTGAAATTCTGTTGAAGCTTTTAAAATTCTCTCTAGAATTTTCAAAATCCACGTCCACATGTTTACAATTTCACATAAAAAAATGGCTAAAATTCCAGTTGAAATTTTTTCAAAGTCCCTTAAAAATTTTCCAATTTTTGTCCCAATTCTTCCCATTCCCACTGAAACTTTTCAAATCCCTCTCAACATTGTTGAAATTCTCTTGAAGCTTTTAGAATTCTCTCTAGAATTTTCAAAATCCATGTCCACATGTTTACAATTCCACGTCAAAAAATGGCTAAAATTCCAGTTGAAATTTTTTCAAAGTCCCTTAAAAATTTTCCAATTTTTGTCCCAATTCTTCCCATTCCCATTGAAACTTTTCAAATCCCTCTCAAAAGTGTTGAAATTCTGTTGAAGCTTTTAAAATTCTCTCTAGAATTTTCAAAATCCATGTCCACATGTTTACAATTCCACGTCAAAAAATGGCTAAAATTCCAGTTGAAATTTTTTCAAAGTCCCTTAAAAATTTTCCAATTTTTGTCCCAATTCTTCCCATTCCCATTGAAACTTTTCAAATCCCTCTCAAAATTGTTGAAATTCTGTTGAAGCTTTTAGAATTCTCTCTAGAATTTTCAAACTCCATGTCCACATGTTTACAATTTCACATAAAAAAATGGCTAAAATTCCAGTTGAAATTTTTTCAAAGTCCCTTAAAAATTTTCCAATTTTTGTCCCAATTCTTCCCATTCCCATTGAAACTTTTCAAATCCCTCTCAAAATTGTTGAAATTCTGTTGAAGCTTTTAAAATTCTCTCTAGAATTTTCAAAATCCATGTCCACATGTTTACAATTTCACGTCAAAAAATGGCTAAAATTCCAGTTGAAATTTTTTCAAAGTCCCTTAAAAATTTTCCAATTTTTGTCCCAATTCTTCCCATTCCCACTGAAACTTTTCAAATCCCTCTCAACATTGTTGAAATTCTCTTGAAGCTTTTAGAATTCTCTCTAGAATTTTCAAAATCCATGTCCACATGTTTACAATTTCACGTCAAAAAATGGCTAAAATTCCAGTTGAAATTTTTTCAAAGTCCCTTAAAAATTTTCCAATTTTTGTCCCAATTCTTCCCATTCTCATTGAAACTTTTCAAATCCCTCTCAGAATTGTTGAAATTCTGTTGAAGCTTTTAAAATTCTCTCTAGAATTTTCAAAATCCATGTCCACATGTTTACAATTTCACGTCAAAAAATGGCTAAAATTCCAGTTGAAATTTTTTCAAAGTCCCTTAAAAATTTTCCAATTTTTGTCCCAATTCTTCCCATTCCCATTGAAACTTTTCAAATCCCTCTCAACATTGTTGAAATTCTCTTGAAGCTTTTAGAATTCTCTCTAGAATTTTCAAAATCCATGTCCACATGTTTACAATTTCACGTCAAAAAATGGCTAAAATTCCAGTTGAAATTTTTTCAAAGTCCCTTAAAAATTTTCCAATTTTTGTCCCAATTCTTCCCATTCCCATTGAAACTTTTCAAATCCCTCTCAGAATTGTTGAAATTCTGTTGAAGCTTTTAAAATTCTCTCTAGAATTTTCAAAATCCATGTCCACATGTTTACAATTTCACATAAAAAAATGGCTAAAATTCCAGTTGAAATTTTTTCAAAGTCCCTTAAAAATTTTCCAATTTTTGTCCCAATTCTTCCCATTCCCATTGAAACTTTTCAAATCCCTCTCAACATTGTTGAAATTCTCTTGAAGCTTTTAGAATTCTCTCTAGAATTTTCAAAATCCATGTCCACATGTTTACAATTTCACGTCAAAAAATGGCTAAAATTCCAGTTGAAATTTTTTCAAAGTCCCTTAAAAATTTTCCAATTTTTGTCCCAATTCTTCCCATTCCCATTGAAACTTTTCAAATCCCTCTCAACATTGTTGAAATTCTGTTGAAGCTTTTAAAATTCTCTCTAGAATTTTCAAAATCCATGTCCACATGTTTACAATTTCACATAAAAAAATGGCTAAAATTCCAGTTGAAATTTTTTCAAAGTCCCTTAAAAATTTTCCAATTTTTGTCCCAATTCTTCCCATTCCCATTGAAACTTTTCAAATCCCTCTCAACATTGTTGAAATTCTCTTGAAGCTTTTAGAATTCTCTCTAGAATTTTCAAAATCCATGTCCACATGTTTACAATTTCACGTCAAAAAATGGCTAAAATTCCAGTTGAAATTTTTTCAAAGTCCCTTAAAAATTTTCCAATTTTTGTCCCAATTCTTCCCATTCCCATTGAAACTTTTCAAATCCCTCTCAAAATTGTTGAAATTCTGTTGAAGCTTTTAAAATTCTTTCTAGAATTTTCAAAATCCATGTCCACATGTTTACAATTTCACGTCAAAAAATTGCTAAAATTCCAGTTGAAATTTTTTCAAAGTCCCTTCAAAATTTTCCAATTTTTGTCCCAATTCTTCCCATTCCCACTGAAACTTTTCAAATCCCTCTCAACATTGTTGAAATTCTGTTGAAGCTTTTAGAATTCTCTCTAGAATTTTCAAAATCCATGTCCACATGTTTACAATTTCACGTCAAAAAATGGCTAAAATTCCAGTTGAAATTTTTTCAAAGTCCCTTAAAAATTTTCCAATTTTTGTCCCAATTCTTCCCATTCCCATTGAAACTTTTCAAATCCCTCTCAACATTGTTGAAATTCTGTTGAAGCGTTTAAAATTCTCTCTAGAATTTTCAAAATCCATGTCCACATGTTTACAATTTCACATAAAAAAATGGCTAAAATTCCAGTTGAAATTTTTTCAAAGTCCCTTAAAAATTTTCCAATTTTTGTCCCAATTCTTCCCATTCCCATTGAAACTTTTCAAATCCCTCTCAACATTGTTGAAATTCTCTTGAAGCTTTTAGAATTCTCTCTAGAATTTTCAAAATCCATGTCCACATGTTTACAATTTCACGTCAAAAAATGGCTAAAATTCCAGTTGAAATTTTTTCAAAGTCCCTTAAAAATTTTCCAATTTTTGTCCCAATTCTTCCCATTCTCATTGAAACTTTTCAAATCCCTCTCAAAATTGTTGAAATTCTGTTGAAGCTTTTAAAATTCTCTCTAGAATTTTCAAAATCCACGTCCACATGTTTACAATTTCACATAAAAAAATGGCTAAAATTCCAGTTGAAATTTTTTCAAAGTCCCTTAAAAATTTTCCAATTTTTGTCCCAATTCTTCCCATTCCCACTGAAACTTTTCAAATCCCTCTCAACATTGTTGAAATTCTCTTGAAGCTTTTAGAATTCTCTCTAGAATTTTCAAAATCCATGTCCACATGTTTACAATTCCACGTCAAAAAATGGCTAAAATTCCAGTTGAAATTTTTTCAAAGTCCCTTAAAAATTTTCCAATTTTTGTCCCAATTCTTCCCATTCCCATTGAAACTTTTCAAATCCCTCTCAAAAGTGTTGAAATTCTGTTGAAGCTTTTAAAATTCTCTCTAGAATTTTCAAAATCCATGTCCACATGTTTACAATTCCACGTCAAAAAATGGCTAAAATTCCAGTTGAAATTTTTTCAAAGTCCCTTAAAAATTTTCCAATTTTTGTCCCAATTCTTCCCATTCCCATTGAAACTTTTCAAATCCCTCTCAAAATTGTTGAAATTCTGTTGAAGCTTTTAGAATTCTCTCTAGAATTTTCAAAATCCATGTCCACATGTTTACAATTTCACATAAAAAAATGGCTAAAATTCCAGTTGAAATTTTTTCAAAGTCCCTTAAAAATTTTCCAATTTTTGTCCCAATTCTTCCCATTCCCATTGAAACTTTTCAAATCCCTCTCAAAATTGTTGAAATTCTGTTGAAGCTTTTAGAATTCTCTCTAGAATTTTCAAAATCCATGTCCACATGTTTACAATTTCACATAAAAAAATGGCTAAAATTCCAGTTGAAATTTTTTCAAAGTCCCTTAAAAATTTTCCAATTTTTGTCCCAATTCTTCCCATTCCCATTGAAACTTTTCAAATCCCTCTCAACATTGTTGAAATTCTGTTGAAGCTTTTAAAATTCTCTCTAGAATTTTCAAAATCCATGTCCACATGTTTACAATTTCACATAAAAAAATGGCTAAAATTCCAGTTGAAATTTTTTCAAAGTCCCTTAAAAATTTTCCAATTTTTGTCCCAATTCTTCCCATTCCCATTGAAACTTTTCAAATCCCTCTCAAAATTGTTGAAATTCTGTTGAAGCTTTTAGAATTCTCTCTAGAATTTTCAAAATCCATGTCCACATGTTTACAATTTCACGTCAAAAAATGGCTAAAATTCCAGTTGAAATTTTTTCAAAGTCCCTTAAAAATTTTCCAATTTTTGTCCCAATTCTTCCCATTCCCATTGAAACTTTTCAAATCCCTCTCAAAATTGTTGAAATTCTGTTGAAGCTTTTAGAATTCTCTCTAGAATTTTCAAAATCCATGTCCACATGTTTACAATTTCACGTCAAAAAATGGCTAAAATTCCAGTTGAAATTTTTTCAAAGTCCCTTAAAAATTTTCCAATTTTTGTCCCAATTCTTCCCATTCCCATTGAAACTTTTCAAATCCCTCTCAACATTGTTGAAATTCTGTTGAAGCTTTTAAAATTCTCTCTAGAATTTTCAAAATCCATGTCCACATGTTTACAATTTCACATAAAAAAATGGCTAAAATTCCAGTTGAAATTTTTTCAAAGTCCCTTAAAAATTTTCCAATTTTTGTCCCAATTCTTCCCATTCCCATTGAAACTTTTCAAATCCCTCTCAACATTGTTGAAATTCTCTTGAAGCTTTTAGAATTCTCTCTAGAATTTTCAAAATCCATGTCCACATGTTTACAATTTCACGTCAAAAAATGGCTAAAATTCCAGTTGAAATTTTTTCAAAGTCCCTTAAAAATTTTCCAATTTTTGTCCCAATTCTTCCCATTCCCATTGAAACTTTTCAAATCCCTCTCAAAATTGTTGAAATTCTGTTGAAGCTTTTAAAATTCTTTCTAGAATTTTCAAAATCCATGTCCACATGTTTACAATTTCACGTCAAAAAATTGCTAAAATTCCAGTTGAAATTTTTTCAAAGTCCCTTCAAAATTTTCCAATTTTTGTCCCAATTCTTCCCATTCCCACTGAAACTTTTCAAATCCCTCTCAACATTGTTGAAATTCTGTTGAAGCTTTTAGAATTCTCTCTAGAATTTTCAAAATCCATGTCCACATGTTTACAATTTCACGTCAAAAAATGGCTAAAATTCCAGTTGAAATTTTTTCAAAGTCCCTTAAAAATTTTCCAATTTTTGTCCCAATTCTTCCCATTCCCATTGAAACTTTTCAAATCCCTCTCAACATTGTTGAAATTCTGTTGAAGCGTTTAAAATTCTCTCTAGAATTTTCAAAATCCATGTCCACATGTTTACAATTTCACATAAAAAAATGGCTAAAATTCCAGTTGAAATTTTTTCAAAGTCCCTTAAAAATTTTCCAATTTTTGTCCCAATTCTTCCCATTCCCATTGAAACTTTTCAAATCCCTCTCAACATTGTTGAAATTCTCTTGAAGCTTTTAGAATTCTCTCTAGAATTTTCAAAATCCATGTCCACATGTTTACAATTTCACGTCAAAAAATGGCTAAAATTCCAGTTGAAATTTTTTCAAAGTCCCTTAAAAATTTTCCAATTTTTGTCCCAATTCTTCCCATTCTCATTGAAACTTTTCAAATCCCTCTCAAAATTGTTGAAATTCTGTTGAAGCTTTTAAAATTCTCTCTAGAATTTTCAAAATCCACGTCCACATGTTTACAATTTCACATAAAAAAATGGCTAAAATTCCAGTTGAAATTTTTTCAAAGTCCCTTAAAAATTTTCCAATTTTTGTCCCAATTCTTCCCATTCCCACTGAAACTTTTCAAATCCCTCTCAACATTGTTGAAATTCTCTTGAAGCTTTTAGAATTCTCTCTAGAATTTTCAAAATCCATGTCCACATGTTTACAATTCCACGTCAAAAAATGGCTAAAATTCCAGTTGAAATTTTTTCAAAGTCCCTTAAAAATTTTCCAATTTTTGTCCCAATTCTTCCCATTCCCATTGAAACTTTTCAAATCCCTCTCAAAAGTGTTGAAATTCTGTTGAAGCTTTTAAAATTCTCTCTAGAATTTTCAAAATCCATGTCCACATGTTTACAATTCCACGTCAAAAAATGGCTAAAATTCCAGTTGAAATTTTTTCAAAGTCCCTTAAAAATTTTCCAATTTTTGTCCCAATTCTTCCCATTCCCATTGAAACTTTTCAAATCCCTCTCAAAATTGTTGAAATTCTGTTGAAGCTTTTAGAATTCTCTCTAGAATTTTCAAAATCCATGTCCACATGTTTACAATTTCACATAAAAAAATGGCTAAAATTCCAGTTGAAATTTTTTCAAAGTCCCTTAAAAATTTTCCAATTTTTGTCCCAATTCTTCCCATTCCCATTGAAACTTTTCAAATCCCTCTCAAAATTGTTGAAATTCTGTTGAAGCTTTTAGAATTCTCTCTAGAATTTTCAAAATCCATGTCCACATGTTTACAATTTCACATAAAAAAATGGCTAAAATTCCAGTTGAAATTTTTTCAAAGTCCCTTAAAAATTTTCCAATTTTTGTCCCAATTCTTCCCATTCCCATTGAAACTTTTCAAATCCCTCTCAACATTGTTGAAATTCTGTTGAAGCTTTTAAAATTCTCTCTAGAATTTTCAAAATCCATGTCCACATGTTTACAATTTCACATAAAAAAATGGCTAAAATTCCAGTTGAAATTTTTTCAAAGTCCCTTAAAAATTTTCCAATTTTTGTCCCAATTCTTCCCATTCCCATTGAAACTTTTCAAATCCCTCTCAAAATTGTTGAAATTCTGTTGAAGCTTTTAGAATTCTCTCTAGAATTTTCAAAATCCATGTCCACATGTTTACAATTTCACGTCAAAAAATGGCTAAAATTCCAGTTGAAATTTTTTCAAAGTCCCTTAAAAATTTTCCAATTTTTGTCCCAATTCTTCCCATTCCCATTGAAACTTTTCAAATCCCTCTCAAAATTGTTGAAATTCTGTTGAAGCTTTTAGAATTCTCTCTAGAATTTTCAAAATCCATGTCCACATGTTTACAATTTCACATAAAAAAATGGCTAAAATTCCAGTTGAAATTTTTTCAAAGTCCCTTAAAAATTTTCCAATTTTTGTCCCAATTCTTCCCATTCCCATTGAAACTTTTCAAATCCCTCTCAAAATTGTTGAAATTCTGTTGAAGCTTTTAGAATTCTCTCTAGAATTTTCAAAATCCATGTCCACATGTTTACAATTTCACGTCAAAAAATGGCTAAAATTCCAGTTGAAATTTTTTCAAAGTCCCTTAAAAATTTTCCAATTTTTGTCCCAATTCTTCCCATTCCCATTGAAACTTTTCAAATCCCTCTCAACATTGTTGAAATTCTGTTGAAGCTTTTAAAATTCTCTCTAGAATTTTCAAAATCCATGTCCACATGTTTACAATTTCACATAAAAAAATGGCTAAAATTCCAGTTGAAATTTTTTCAAAGTCCCTTAAAAATTTTCCAATTTTTGTCCCAATTCTTCCCATTCCCATTGAAACTTTTCAAATCCCTCTCAACATTGTTGAAATTCTCTTGAAGCTTTTAAAATTCTCTCTAGAATTTTCAAAATCCATGTCCACATGTTTACAATTTCACGTCAAAAAATGGCTAAAATTCCAGTTGAAATTTTTTCAAAGTCCCTTAAAAATTTTCCAATTTTTGTCCCAATTCTTCCCATTCCCATTGAAACTTTTCAAATCCCTCTCAAAATTGTTGAAATTCTGTTGAAGCTTTTAAAATTCTCTCTAGAATTTTCAAAATCCATGTCCACATGTTTACAATTTCACATAAAAAAATGGCTAAAATTCCAGTTGAAATTTTTTCAAAGTCCCTTAAAAATTTTCCAATTTTTGTCCCAATTCTTCCCATTCCCATTGAAACTTTTCAAATCCCTCTCAAAATTGTTGAAATTCTGTTGAAGCTTTTAAAATTCTCTCTAGAATTTTCAAAATCCATGTCCACATGTTTACAATTTCACATAAAAAAATGGCTAAAATTCCAGTTGAAATTTTTTCAAAGTCCCTTAAAAATTTTCCAATTTTTGTCCCAATTCTTCCCATTCCCATTGAAACTTTTCAAATCCCTCTCAACATTGTTGAAATTCTGTTGAAGCTTTTAAAATTCTCTCTAGAATTTTCAAAATCCATGTCCACATGTTTACAATTTCACGTCAAAAAATGGCTAAAATTCCAGTTGAAATTTTTTCAAAGTCCCTTAAAAATTTTCCAATTTTTGTCCCAATTCTTCCCATTCCCATTGAAACTTTTCAAATCCCTCTCAACATTGTTGAAATTCTGTTGAAGCTTTTAAAATTCTCTCTAGAATTTTCAAAATCCATGTCCACATGTTTACAATTTCACGTCAAAAAATGGCTAAAATTCCACTTGAAATTTTTTCAAAGTCCCTGAAAAATTTTCCAATTTTTGTCCCAATTCTTCCCATTCCCATTGAAACTTTTCAAATCCCTCTCCAAATTGTTGAAATTCTCTTGAAGCTTTTAAAATTCTCTCTAGAATTTTCAAAATCCATGTCCACATGTTTACAATTTCACATAAAAAAATGGCTAAAATTCCAGTTGAAATTTTTTCAAAGTCCCTTCAAAATTTTCCAATTTTTGTCCCAATTCTTCCCATTCCCACTGAAACTTTTCAAATCCCTCTCAACATTGTTGAAATTCTCTTGAAGCTTTTAGAATTCTCTCTAGAATTTTCAAAATCCATGTCCACATGTTTACAATTTCACATAAAAAAATGGCTAAAATTCCAGTTGAAATTTTTTCAAAGTCCCTTAAAAATTGTCCAATTTTTGTCCCAATTCTTCCCATTCCCATTGAAACTTTTCAAATCCCTCTCAACATTGTTGAAATTCTGTTGAAGCTTTTAGAATTCTCTCTAGAATTTTCAAAATCCATGTCCACATGTTTACAATTTCACGTCAAAAAATGGCTAAAATTCCAGTTGAAATTTTTTCAAAGTCCCTTAAAAATTTTCCAATTTTTGTCCCAATTCTTCCCATTCCCATTGAAACTTTTCAAATCCCTCTCAACATTGTTGAAATTCTCTTGAAGCTTTTAAAATTCTCTCTAGAATTTTCAAAATCCATGTCCACATGTTTACAATTTCACGTCAAAAAATTGCTAAAATTCCAGTTGAAACTTTTTCAAAGTCCCTTAAAAATTTTCCAATTTTTGTCCCAATTCTTCCCATTCCCATTGAAACTTTTCAAATCACTCTCAGAATTGTTGAAATTCTCTTGAAGCTTTTAAAATTCTCTCTAGAATTTTCAAAATCCATGTCCACATGTTTACAATTTCACGTCAAAAAATGGCTAAAATTTCAGTTGAAATTTTTTCAAAGTCCCTTAAAAATTTTCCAATTTTTGTCCCAATTCTTCCCATTCCCATTGAAACTTTTCAAATCCCTCTCAGAATTGTTGAAATTCTGTTGAAGCTTTTAAAATTCTCTCTAGAATTTTCAAAATCCATGTCCACATGTTTACAATTTCACGTCAAAAAATTGCTAAAATTCCAGTTGAAATTTTTTCAAAGTCCCTTAAAAATTTTCCAGTTTTTGTCCCAATACTTCCCATTCCCATTGAAACTTTTCAAATCCCTCTCAGAATTGTTGAAATTCTGTTGAAGCTTTTAAAATTCTCTCTAGAATTTTCAAATCCATGTCCACATGTTTACAATTTCACGTCAAAAAATGGCTAAAATTCCAGTTGAAATTTTTTCAAAGTCCCTTAAAAATTTTCCAATTTTTGTCCCAATTCTTCCCATTCCCACTGAAACTTTTCAAATCCCTCTCAAAATTGTTGAAATTCTGTTGAAGCTTTTAAAATTCTCTCTAGAATTTTCAAAATCCATGTCCACATGTTTACAATTTCACGTCAAAAAATGGCTAAAATTCCAGTTGAAATTTTTTCAAAGTCCCTTAAAAATTTTCCAATTTTTGTCTCAATTCTTCCCATTCCCATTGAAACTTTTCAAATCCCTCTCAACATTGTTGAAATTCTGTTGAAGCTTTTAAAATTCTCTCTAGAATTTTCAAAATCCATGTCCACATGTTTACAATTTCACGTCAAAAAATGGCTAAAATTCCAGTTGAAATTTTTTCAAAGTCCCTTAAAAATTTTCCAATTTTTGTCCCAATTCTTCCCATTCCCATTGAAACTTTTCAAATCCCTCTCAAAATTGTTGAAATTCTCTTGAAGCTTTTAAAATTCTCTCTAGAATTTTCAAAATCCATGTCCACATGTTTACAATTTCACGTCAAAAAATGGCTAAAATTCCAGTTGAAATTTTTTCAAAGTCCCTTAAAAATTTTCCAATTTTTGTCCCAATTCTTCCCATTCCCATTGAAACTTTTCAAATCCCTCTCAAAATTGTTGAAATTCTGTTGAAGCTTTTAGAATTCTCTCTAGAATTTTCAAAATCCATGTCCACATGTTTACAATTTCACATAAAAAAATGGCTAAAATTCCATTTGAAATTTTTTCAAAGTCCCTTAAAAATTTTCCAATTTTTGTCCCAATTCTTCCCATTCCCATTGAAACTTTTCAAATCCCTCTCAAAATTGTTGAAATTCTGTTGAAGCTTTTAGAATTCTCTCTAGAATTTTCAAAATCCATGTCCACATGTTTACAATTTCACGTCAAAAAATGGCTAAAATTCCAGTTGAAATTTTTTCAAAGTCCCTTAAAAATTTTCCAATTTTTGTCCCAATTCTTCCCATTCCCATTGAAACTTTTCAAATCCCTCTCAACATTGTTGAAATTCTGTTGAAGCTTTTAAAATTCTCTCTAGAATTTTCAAAATCCATGTCCACATGTTTACAATTTCACATAAAAAAATGGCTAAAATTCCAGTTGAAATTTTTTCAAAGTCCCTTAAAAATTTTCCAATTTTTGTCCCAATTCTTCCCATTCCCATTGAAACTTTTCAAATCCCTCTCAACATTGTTTAAATTCTCTTGAAGCTTTTAGAATTCTCTCTAGAATTTTCAAAATCCATGTCCACATGTTTACAATTTCACATAAAAAAATGGCTAAAATTCCAGTTGAAATTTTTTCAAAGTCCCTTAAAAATTTTCCAATTTTTGTCCCAATTCTTCCCATTCCCATTGAAACTTTTCAAATCCCTCTCAAAATTGTTGAAATTCTGTTGAAGCTTTTAGAATTCTCTCTAGAATTTTCAAAATCCATGTCCACATGTTTACAATTTCACATAAAAAAATGGCTAAAATTCCAGTTGAAATTTTTTCAAAGTCCCTTAAAAATTTTCCAATTTTTGTCCCAATTCTTCCCATTCCCATTGAAACTTTTCAAATCCCTCTCAAAATTGTTGAAATTCTGTTGAAGCTTTTAGAATTCTCTCTAGAATTTTCAAAATCCATGTCCACATGTTTACAATTTCACGTCAAAAAATGGCTAAAATTCCAGTTGAAATTTTTTCAAAGTCCCTTAAAAATTTTCCAATTTTTGTCCCAATTCTTCCCATTCCCATTGAAACTTTTCAAATCCCTCTCAACATTGTTGAAATTCTGTTGAAGCTTTTAAAATTCTCTCTAGAATTTTCAAAATCCATGTCCACATGTTTACAATTTCACATAAAAAAATGGCTAAAATTCCAGTTGAAATTTTTTCAAAGTCCCTTAAAAATTTTCCAATTTTTGTCCCAATTCTTCCCATTCCCATTGAAACTTTTCAAATCCCTCTCAACATTGTTGAAATTCTGTTGAAGCTTTTAAAATTCTCTCTAGAATTTTCAAAATCCATGTCCACATGTTTACAATTTCACATAAAAAATGGCTAAAATTCCAGTTGAAATTTTTTCAAAGTCCCTTAAAAATTTTCCAATTTTTGTCCCAATTCTTCCCATTCCCATTGAAACTTTTCAAATCCCTCTCAAAATTGTTGAAATTCTGTTGAAGCTTTTAAAATTCTCTCTAGAATTTTCAAAATCCATGTCCACATGTTTACAATTTCACGTCAAAAAATGGCTAAAATTCCAGTTGAAATTTTTTCAAAGTCCCTTAAAAATTTTCCAATTTTTGTCCCAATTCTTCCCATTCCCATTGAAACTTTTCAAATCCCTCTCAACATTGTTGAAATTCTGTTGAAGCTTTTAAAATTCTCTCTAGAATTTTCAAAATCCATGTCCACATGTTTACAATTTCACGTCAAAAAATGGCTAAAATTCCACTTGAAATTTTTTCAAAGTCCCTGAAAAATTTTCCAATTTTTGTCCCAATTCTTCCCATTCCCATTGAAACTTTTCAAATCCCTCTCCAAATTGTTGAAATTCTCTTGAAGCTTTTAAAATTCTCTCTAGAATTTTCAAAATCCATGTCCACATGTTTACAATTTCACATAAAAAAATGGCTAAAATTCCAGTTGAAATTTTTTCAAAGTCCCTTCAAAATTTTCCAATTTTTGTCCCAATTCTTCCCATTCCCACTGAAACTTTTCAAATCCCTCTCAACATTGTTGAAATTCTCTTGAAGCTTTTAGAATTCTCTCTAGAATTTTCAAAATCCATGTCCACATGTTTACAATTTCACATAAAAAAATGGCTAAAATTCCAGTTGAAATTTTTTCAAAGTCCCTTAAAAATTGTCCAATTTTTGTCCCAATTCTTCCCATTCCCATTGAAACTTTTCAAATCCCTCTCAACATTGTTGAAATTCTGTTGAAGCTTTTAGAATTCTCTCTAGAATTTTCAAAATCCATGTCCACATGTTTACAATTTCACGTCAAAAAATGGCTAAAATTCCAGTTGAAATTTTTTCAAAGTCCCTTAAAAATTTTCCAATTTTTGTCCCAATTCTTCCCATTCCCATTGAAACTTTTCAAATCCCTCTCAACATTGTTGAAATTCTCTTGAAGCTTTTAGAATTCTCTCTAGAATTTTCAAAATCCATGTCCACATGTTTACAATTTCACGTCAAAAAATGGCTAAAATTCCAGTTGAAACTTTTTCAAAGTCCCTTAAAAATTTTCCAATTTTTGTCCCAATTCTTCCATTCCCATTGAAACTTTTCAAATCACTCTCAGAATTGTTGAAATTCTGTTGAAGCTTTTAAAATTCTCTCTAGAATTTTCAAAATCCATGTCCACATGTTTACAATTTCACGTCAAAAAATGGCTAAAATTTCAGTTGAAATTTTTTCAAAGTCCCTTAAAAATTTTCCAATTTTTGTCCCAATTCTTCCCATTCCCATTGAAACTTTTCAAATCCCTCTCAGAATTGTTGAAATTCTGTTGAAGCTTTTAAAATTCTCTCTAGAATTTTCAAAATCCATGTCCACATGTTTACAATTTCACGTCAAAAAATTGCTAAAATTCCAGTTGAAATTTTTTCAAAGTCCCTTAAAAATTTTCCAGTTTTTGTCCCAATACTTCCCATTCCCATTGAAACTTTTCAAATCCCTCTCAGAATTGTTGAAATTCTGTTGAAGCTTTTAAAATTCTCTCTAGAATTTTCAAATCCATGTCCACATGTTTACAATTTCACGTCAAAAAATGGCTAAAATTCCAGTTGAAATTTTTTCAAAGTCCCTTAAAAATTTTCCAATTTTTGTCCCAATTCTTCCCATTCCCATTGAAACTTTTCAAATCCCTCTCAGAATTGTTGAAATTCTGTTGAAGCTTTTAAAATTCTCTCTAGAATTTTCAAAATCCATGTCCACATGTTTACAATTTCACGTCAAAAAATGGCTAAAATTCCAGTTGAAATTTTTTCAAAGTCCCTTAAAAATTTTCCAATTTTTGTCCCAATTCTTCCCATTCCCATTGAAACTTTTCAAATCCCTCTCAACATTGTTGAAATTCTCTTGAAGCTTTTAGAATTCTCTCTAGAATTTTCAAAATCCATGTCCACATGTTTACAATTTCACGTCAAAAAATGGCTAAAATTCCAGTTGAAACTTTTTCAAAGTCCCTTAAAAATTTTCCAATTTTTGTCCCAATTCTTCCCATTCCCATTGAAACTTTTCAAATCACTCTCAGAATTGTTGAAATTCTGTTGAAGCTTTTAAAATTCTCTCTAGAATTTTCAAAATCCATGTCCACATGTTTACAATTTCACGTCAAAAAATGGCTAAAATTTCAGTTGAAATTTTTTCAAAGTCCCTTAAAAATTTTCCAATTTTTGTCCCAATTCTTCCCATTCCCATTGAAACTTTTCAAATCCCTCTCAGAATTGTTGAAATTCTGTTGAAGCTTTTAAAATTCTCTCTAGAATTTTCAAAATCCATGTCCACATGTTTACAATTTCACGTCAAAAAATTGCTAAAATTCCAGTTGAAATTTTTTCAAAGTCCCTTAAAAATTTTCCAGTTTTTGTCCCAATACTTCCCATTCCCATTGAAACTTTTCAAATCCCTCTCAGAATTGTTGAAATTCTGTTGAAGCTTTTAAAATTCTCTCTAG
The DNA here is from genome assembly GCF_964273445.1 of Streptopelia decaocto. Classification (NCBI taxonomy): domain Eukaryota; kingdom Metazoa; phylum Chordata; class Aves; order Columbiformes; family Columbidae; genus Streptopelia; species Streptopelia decaocto. The sequence goes on from NW_028115918.1 coordinate 22,609, forward strand.
AATTTTCAAATCCATGTCCACATGTTTACAATTTCACGTCAAAAAATGGCTAAAATTCCAGTTGAAATTTTTTCAAAGTCCCTTAAAAATTTTCCAATTTTTGTCCCAATTCTTCCCATTCCCACTGAAACTTTTCAAATCCCTCTCAACATTGTTGAAATTCTGTTGAAGCTTTTAAAATTCTCTCTAGAATTTTCAAAATCCATGTCCACATGTTTACAATTTCACGTCAAAAAATGGCTAAAATTCCAGTTGAAATTTTTTCAAAGTCCCTTAAAAATTTTCCAATTTTTGTCCCAATTCTTCCCATTCCCATTGAAACTTTTCAAATCCCTCTCAACATTGTTGAAATTCTGTTGAAGCTTTTAAAATTCTCTCTAGAATTTTCAAAATCCATGTCCACATGTTTACAATTTCACGTCAAAAAATGGCTAAAATTCCAGTTGAAATTTTTTCAAAGTCCCTTAAAAATTTTCCAATTTTTGTCCCAATTCTTCCCATTCCCATTGAAACTTTTCAAATCCCTCTCAAAATTGTTGAAATTCTCTTGAAGCTTTTAAAATTCTCTCTAGAATTTTCAAAATCCATGTCCACATGTTTACAATTTCACGTCAAAAAATGGCTAAAATTCCAGTTGAAATTTTTTCAAAGTCCCTTAAAAATTTTCCAATTTTTGTCCCAATTCTTCCCATTCCCATTGAAACTTTTCAAATCCCTCTCAACATTGTTGAAATTCTGTTGAAGCTTTTAAAATTCTCTCTAGAATTTTCAAAATCCATGTCCACATGTTTACAATTCCACGTCAAAAAATGGCTAAAATTCCAGTTGAAATTTTTTCAAAGTCCCTTAAAAATTTTCCAATTTTTGTCCCAATTCTTCCCATTCCCATTGAAACTTTTCAAATCCCTCTCAACATTGTTGAAATTCTGTTGAAGCGTTTAAAATTCTCTCTAGAATTTTCAAATCCATGTCCACATGTTTACAATTTCACGTCAAAAAATGGCTAAAATTCCAGTTGAAATTTTTTCAAAGTCCCTTAAAAATTTTCCAATTTTTGTCCCAATTCTTCCCATTCCCATTGAAACTTTTCAAATCCCTCTCAAAATTGTTGAAATTCTGTTGAAGCTTTTAGAATTCTCTCTAGAATTTTCAAAATCCATGTCCACATGTTTACAATTTCACGTCAAAAAATGGCTAAAATTCCAGTTGAAATTTTTTCAAAGTCCCTTAAAAATTTTCCAATTTTTGTCCCAATTCTTCCCATTCCCATTGAAACTTTTCAAATCCCTCTCAAAATTGTTGAAATTCTGTTGAAGCTTTTAAAATTCTCTCTAGAATTTTCAAAATCCACGTCCACATGTTTACAATTTCACATAAAAAAATGGCTAAAATTCCAGTTGAAATTTTTTCAAAGTCCCTTAAAAATTTTCCAATTTTTGTCCCAATTCCTCCCATTCCCACTGAAACTTTTCAAATCCCTCTCAACATTGTTGAAATTCTCTTGAAGCTTTTAGAATTCTCTCTAGAATTTTCAAAATCCATGTCCACATGTTTACAATTCCACGTCAAAAAATGGCTAAAATTCCAGTTGAAATTTTTTCAAAGTCCCTTAAAAATTTTCCAATTTTTGTCCCAATTCTTCCCATTCCCATTGAAACTTTTCAAATCCCTCTCAAAAGTGTTGAAATTCTGTTGAAGCTTTTAAAATTCTCTCTAGAATTTTCAAAATCCATGTCCACATGTTTACAATTCCACGTCAAAAAATGGCTAAAATTCCAGTTGAAATTTTTTCAAAGTCCCTTAAAAATTTTCCAATTTTTGTCCCAATTCTTCCCATTCCCATTGAAACTTTTCAAATCCCTCTCAAAATTGTTGAAATTCTGTTGAAGCTTTTAGAATTCTCTCTAGAATTTTCAAAATCCATGTCCACATGTTTACAATTTCACGTCAAAAAATGGCTAAAATTCCAGTTGAAATTTTTTCAAAGTCCCTTAAAAATTTTCCAATTTTTGTCCCAATTCTTCCCATTCCCATTGAAACTTTTCAAATCCCTCTCAAAATTGTTGAAATTCTGTTGAAGCTTTTAGAATTCTCTCTAGAATTTTCAAAATCCATGTCCACATGTTTACAATTTCACATAAAAAAATGGCTAAAATTCCAGTTGAAATTTTTTCAAAGTCCCTTAAAAATTTTCCAATTTTTGTCCCAATTCTTCCCATTCCCATTGAAACTTTTCAAATCCCTCTCAAAATTGTTGAAATTCTGTTGAAGCTTTTAGAATTCTCTCTAGAATTTTCAAAATCCATGTCCACATGTTTACAATTTCACGTCAAAAAATGGCTAAAATTCCAGTTGAAATTTTTTCAAAGTCCCTTAAAAATTTTCCAATTTTTGTCCCAATTCTTCCCATTCCCATTGAAACTTTTCAAATCCCTCTCAAAATTGTTGAAATTCTGTTGAAGCTTTTAGAATTCTCTCTAGAATTTTCAAAATCCATGTCCACATGTTTACAATTTCACATAAAAAAATGGCTAAAATTCCAGTTGAAATTTTTTCAAAGTCCCTTAAAAATTTTCCAATTTTTGTCCCAATTCTTCCCATTCCCATTGAAACTTTTCAAATCCCTCTCAAAATTGTTGAAATTCTGTTGAAGCTTTTAGAATTCTCTCTAGAATTTTCAAAATCCATGTCCACATGTTTACAATTTCACGTCAAAAAATGGCTAAAATTCCACTTGAAATTTTTTCAAAGTCCCTTAAAAATTTTCCAATTTTTGTCCCAATTCTTCCCATTCCCATTGAAACTTTTCAAATCCCTCTCAACATTGTTGAAATTCTGTTGAAGCTTTTAAAATTCTCTCTAGAATTTTCAAAATCCATGTCCACATGTTTACAATTTCACATAAAAAAATGGCTAAAATTCCAGTTGAAATTTTTTCAAAGTCCCTTAAAAATTTTCCAATTTTTGTCCCAATTCTTCCCATTCCCATTGAAACTTTTCAAATCCCTCTCAACATTGTTGAAATTCTCTTGAAGCTTTTAGAATTCTCTCTAGAATTTTCAAAATCCATGTCCACATGTTTACAATTTCACGTCAAAAAATGGCTAAAATTCCAGTTGAAATTTTTTCAAAGTCCCTTAAAAATTTTCCAATTTTTGTCCCAATTCTTCCCATTCCCATTGAAACTTTTCAAATCCCTCTCAAAATTGTTGAAATTCTGTTGAAGCTTTTAAAATTCTTTCTAGAATTTTCAAAATCCATGTCCACATGTTTACAATTTCACGTCAAAAAATTGCTAAAATTCCAGTTGAAATTTTTTCAAAGTCCCTTCAAAATTTTCCAATTTTTGTCCCAATTCTTCCCATTCCCACTGAAACTTTTCAAATCCCTCTCAACATTGTTGAAATTCTGTTGAAGCTTTTAGAATTCTCTCTAGAATTTTCAAAATCCATGTCCACATGTTTACAATTTCACGTCAAAAAATGGCTAAAATTCCAGTTGAAATTTTTTCAAAGTCCCTTAAAAATTTTCCAATTTTTGTCCCAATTCTTCCCATTCCCATTGAAACTTTTCAAATCCCTCTCAACATTGTTGAAATTCTGTTGAAGCGTTTAAAATTCTCTCTAGAATTTTCAAAATCCATGTCCACATGTTTACAATTTCACATAAAAAAATGGCTAAAATTCCAGTTGAAATTTTTTCAAAGTCCCTTAAAAATTTTCCAATTTTTGTCCCAATTCTTCCCATTCCCATTGAAACTTTTCAAATCCCTCTCAACATTGTTGAAATTCTCTTGAAGCTTTTAGAATTCTCTCTAGAATTTTCAAAATCCATGTCCACATGTTTACAATTTCACGTCAAAAAATGGCTAAAATTCCAGTTGAAATTTTTTCAAAGTCCCTTAAAAATTTTCCAATTTTTGTCCCAATTCTTCCCATTCTCATTGAAACTTTTCAAATCCCTCTCAAAATTGTTGAAATTCTGTTGAAGCTTTTAAAATTCTCTCTAGAATTTTCAAAATCCACGTCCACATGTTTACAATTTCACATAAAAAAATGGCTAAAATTCCAGTTGAAATTTTTTCAAAGTCCCTTAAAAATTTTCCAATTTTTGTCCCAATTCTTCCCATTCCCACTGAAACTTTTCAAATCCCTCTCAACATTGTTGAAATTCTCTTGAAGCTTTTAGAATTCTCTCTAGAATTTTCAAAATCCATGTCCACATGTTTACAATTCCACGTCAAAAAATGGCTAAAATTCCAGTTGAAATTTTTTCAAAGTCCCTTAAAAATTTTCCAATTTTTGTCCCAATTCTTCCCATTCCCATTGAAACTTTTCAAATCCCTCTCAAAAGTGTTGAAATTCTGTTGAAGCTTTTAAAATTCTCTCTAGAATTTTCAAAATCCATGTCCACATGTTTACAATTCCACGTCAAAAAATGGCTAAAATTCCAGTTGAAATTTTTTCAAAGTCCCTTAAAAATTTTCCAATTTTTGTCCCAATTCTTCCCATTCCCATTGAAACTTTTCAAATCCCTCTCAAAATTGTTGAAATTCTGTTGAAGCTTTTAGAATTCTCTCTAGAATTTTCAAAATCCATGTCCACATGTTTACAATTTCACATAAAAAAATGGCTAAAATTCCAGTTGAAATTTTTTCAAAGTCCCTTAAAAATTTTCCAATTTTTGTCCCAATTCTTCCCATTCCCATTGAAACTTTTCAAATCCCTCTCAAAATTGTTGAAATTCTGTTGAAGCTTTTAGAATTCTCTCTAGAATTTTCAAAATCCATGTCCACATGTTTACAATTTCACATAAAAAAATGGCTAAAATTCCAGTTGAAATTTTTCAAAGTCCCTTAAAAATTTTCCAATTTTTGTCCCAATTCTTCCCATTCCCATTGAAACTTTTCAAATCCCTCTCAACATTGTTGAAATTCTGTTGAAGCTTTTAAAATTCTCTCTAGAATTTTCAAAATCCATGTCCACATGTTTACAATTTCACATAAAAAAATGGCTAAAATTCCAGTTGAAATTTTTTCAAAGTCCCTTAAAAATTTTCCAATTTTTGTCCCAATTCTTCCCATTCCCATTGAAACTTTTCAAATCCCTCTCAAAATTGTTGAAATTCTGTTGAAGCTTTTAGAATTCTCTCTAGAATTTTCAAAATCCATGTCCACATGTTTACAATTTCACGTCAAAAAATGGCTAAAATTCCAGTTGAAATTTTTTCAAAGTCCCTTAAAAATTTTCCAATTTTTGTCCCAATTCTTCCCATTCCCATTGAAACTTTCAAATCCTCTCAAAATTGTTGAAATTCTGTTGAAGCTTTTAGAATTCTCTCTAGAATTTTCAAAATCCATGTCCACATGTTTACAATTTCACATAAAAAAATGGCTAAAATTCCAGTTGAAATTTTTCAAAGTCCCTTAAAAATTTTCCAATTTTTGTCCCAATTCTTCCCATTCCCATTGAAACTTTTCAAATCAATCCCTCTCAAAATTGTTGAAATTCTGTTGAAGCTTTTAGAATTCTCTCTAGAATTTTCAAAATCCATGTCCACATGTTTACAATTTCACGTCAAAAAATGGCTAAAATTCCAGTTGAAATTTTTTCAAAGTCCCTTAAAAATTTTCCAATTTTTGTCCCAATTCTTCCCATTCCCATTGAAACTTTTCAAATCCCTCTCAACATTGTTGAAATTCTGTTGAAGCTTTTAAAATTCTCTCTAGAATTTTCAAAATCCATGTCCACATGTTTACAATTTCACATAAAAAAATGGCTAAAATTCCAGTTGAAATTTTTTCAAAGTCCCTTAAAAATTTTCCAATTTTTGTCCCAATTCTTCCCATTCCCATTGAAACTTTTCAAATCCCTCTCAACATTGTTGAAATTCTCTTGAAGCTTTTAAAATTCTCTCTAGAATTTTCAAAATCCATGTCCACATGTTTACAATTTCACGTCAAAAAATGGCTAAAATTCCAGTTGAAATTTTTTCAAAGTCCCTTAAAAATTTTCCAATTTTTGTCCCAATTCTTCCCATTCCCATTGAAACTTTTCAAATCCCTCTCAACATTGTTGAAATTCTGTTGAAGCTTTTAAAATTCTCTCTAGAATTTTCAAAATCCATGTCCACATGTTTACAATTTCACATAAAAAAATGGCTAAAATTCCAGTTGAAATTTTTTCAAAGTCCCTTAAAAATTTTCCAATTTTTGTCCCAATTCTTCCCATTCCCATTGAAACTTTTCAAATCCCTCTCAAAATTGTTGAAATTCTGTTGAAGCTTTTAAAATTCTCTCTAGAATTTTCAAAATCCATGTCCACATGTTTACAATTTCACATAAAAAAATGGCTAAAATTCCAGTTGAAATTTTTTCAAAGTCCCTTAAAAATTTTCCAATTTTTGTCCCAATTCTTCCCATTCCCATTGAAACTTTTCAAATCCCTCTCAACATTGTTGAAATTCTGTTGAAGCTTTTAAAATTCTCTCTAGAATTTTCAAAATCCATGTCCACATGTTTACAATTTCACGTCAAAAAATGGCTAAAATTCCAGTTGAAATTTTTTCAAAGTCCCTTAAAAATTTTCCAATTTTTGTCCCAATTCTTCCCATTCCCATTGAAACTTTTCAAATCCCTCTCAACATTGTTGAAATTCTGTTGAAGCTTTTAAAATTCTCTCTAGAATTTTCAAAATCCATGTCCACATGTTTACAATTTCACGTCAAAAAATGGCTAAAATTCCACTTGAAATTTTTTCAAAGTCCCTGAAAAATTTTCCAATTTTTGTCCCAATTCTTCCCATTCCCATTGAAACTTTTCAAATCCCTCTCCAAATTGTTGAAATTCTCTTGAAGCTTTTAAAATTCTCTCTAGAATTTTCAAAATCCATGTCCACATGTTTACAATTTCACATAAAAAAATGGCTAAAATTCCAGTTGAAATTTTTTCAAAGTCCCTTCAAAATTTTCCAATTTTTGTCCCAATTCTTCCCATTCCCACTGAAACTTTTCAAATCCCTCTCAACATTGTTGAAATTCTCTTGAAGCTTTTAGAATTCTCTCTAGAATTTTCAAAATCCATGTCCACATGTTTACAATTTCACATAAAAAAATGGCTAAAATTCCAGTTGAAATTTTTTCAAAGTCCCTTAAAAATTGTCCAATTTTTGTCCCAATTCTTCCCATTCCCATTGAAACTTTTCAAATCCCTCTCAACATTGTTGAAATTCTGTTGAAGCTTTTAGAATTCTCTCTAGAATTTTCAAAATCCATGTCCACATGTTTACAATTTCACGTCAAAAAATGGCTAAAATTCCAGTTGAAATTTTTTCAAAGTCCCTTAAAAATTTTCCAATTTTTGTCCCAATTCTTCCCATTCCCATTGAAACTTTTCAAATCCCTCTCAACATTGTTGAAATTCTCTTGAAGCTTTTAAAATTCTCTCTAGAATTTTCAAAATCCATGTCCACATGTTTACAATTTCACGTCAAAAAATTGCTAAAATTCCAGTTGAAACTTTTTCAAAGTCCCTTAAAAATTTTCCAATTTTTGTCCCAATTCTTCCCATTCCCATTGAAACTTTTCAAATCACTCTCAGAATTGTTGAAATTCTCTTGAAGCTTTTAAAATTCTCTCTAGAATTTTCAAAATCCATGTCCACATGTTTACAATTTCACGTCAAAAAATGGCTAAAATTTCAGTTGAAATTTTTTCAAAGTCCCTTAAAAATTTTCCAATTTTTGTCCCAATTCTTCCCATTCCCATTGAAACTTTTCAAATCCCTCTCAGAATTGTTGAAATTCTGTTGAAGCTTTTAAAATTCTCTCTAGAATTTTCAAAATCCATGTCCACATGTTTACAATTTCACGTCAAAAAATTGCTAAAATTCCAGTTGAAATTTTTTCAAAGTCCCTTAAAAATTTTCCAGTTTTTGTCCCAATACTTCCCATTCCCATTGAAACTTTTCAAATCCCTCTCAGAATTGTTGAAATTCTGTTGAAGCTTTTAAAATTCTCTCTAGAATTTTCAAATCCATGTCCACATGTTTACAATTTCACGTCAAAAAATGGCTAAAATTCCAGTTGAAATTTTTTCAAAGTCCCTTAAAAATTTTCCAATTTTTGTCCCAATTCTTCCCATTCCCACTGAAACTTTTCAAATCCCTCTCAAAATTGTTGAAATTCTGTTGAAGCTTTTAAAATTCTCTCTAGAATTTTCAAAATCCATGTCCACATGTTTACAATTTCACGTCAAAAAATGGCTAAAATTCCAGTTGAAATTTTTTCAAAGTCCCTTAAAAATTTTCCAATTTTTGTCTCAATTCTTCCCATTCCCATTGAAACTTTTCAAATCCCTCTCAACATTGTTGAAATTCTGTTGAAGCTTTTAAAATTCTCTCTAGAATTTTCAAAATCCATGTCCACATGTTTACAATTTCACGTCAAAAAATGGCTAAAATTCCAGTTGAAATTTTTTCAAAGTCCCTTAAAAATTTTCCAATTTTTGTCCCAATTCTTCCCATTCCCATTGAAACTTTTCAAATCCCTCTCAAAATTGTTGAAATTCTCTTGAAGCTTTTAAAATTCTCTCTAGAATTTTCAAAATCCATGTCCACATGTTTACAATTTCACGTCAAAAAATGGCTAAAATTCCAGTTGAAATTTTTTCAAAGTCCCTTAAAAATTTTCCAATTTTTGTCCCAATTCTTCCCATTCCCATTGAAACTTTTCAAATCCCTCTCAAAATTGTTGAAATTCTGTTGAAGCTTTTAGAATTCTCTCTAGAATTTTCAAAATCCATGTCCACATGTTTACAATTTCACATAAAAAAATGGCTAAAATTCCATTTGAAATTTTTTCAAAGTCCCTTAAAAATTTTCCAATTTTTGTCCCAATTCTTCCCATTCCCATTGAAACTTTTCAAATCCCTCTCAAAATTGTTGAAATTCTGTTGAAGCTTTTAGAATTCTCTCTAGAATTTTCAAAATCCATGTCCACATGTTTACAATTTCACGTCAAAAAATGGCTAAAATTCCAGTTGAAATTTTTTCAAAGTCCCTTAAAAATTTTCCAATTTTTGTCCCAATTCTTCCCATTCCCATTGAAACTTTTCAAATCCCTCTCAACATTGTTGAAATTCTGTTGAAGCTTTTAAAATTCTCTCTAGAATTTTCAAAATCCATGTCCACATGTTTACAATTTCACATAAAAAAATGGCTAAAATTCCAGTTGAAATTTTTTCAAAGTCCCTTAAAAATTTTCCAATTTTTGTCCCAATTCTTCCCATTCCCATTGAAACTTTTCAAATCCCTCTCAAAATTGTTGAAATTCTGTTGAAGCTTTTAGAATTCTCTCTAGAATTTTCAAAATCCATGTCCACATGTTTACAATTTCACGTCAAAAAATGGCTAAAATTTCAGTTGAAATTTTTTCAAAGTCCCTTAAAAATTTTCCAATTTTTGTCCCAATTCTTCCCATTCCCATTGAAACTTTTCAAATCCCTCTCAAAATTGTTGAAATTCTGTTGAAGCTTTTAGAATTCTCTCTAGAATTTTCAAAATCCATGTCCACATGTTTACAATTTCACATAAAAAAATGGCTAAAATTCCAGTTGAAATTTTTTCAAAGTCCCTTAAAAATTTTCCAATTTTTGTCCCAATTCTTCCCATTCCCATTGAAACTTTTCAAATCCCTCTCAAAATTGTTGAAATTCTGTTGAAGCTTTTAGAATTCTCTCTAGAATTTTCAAAATCCATGTCCACATGTTTACAATTTCACGTCAAAAAATGGCTAAAATTCCAGTTGAAATTTTTTCAAAGTCCCTTAAAAATTTTCCAATTTTTGTCCCAATTCTTCCCATTCCCATTGAAACTTTTCAAATCCCTCTCAACATTGTTGAAATTCTGTTGAAGCTTTTAAAATTCTCTCTAGAATTTTCAAAATCCATGTCCACATGTTTACAATTTCACATAAAAAAATGGCTAAAATTCCAGTTGAAATTTTTTCAAAGTCCCTTAAAAATTTTCCAATTTTTGTCCCAATTCTTCCCATTCCCATTGAAACTTTTCAAATCCCTCTCAACATTGTTGAAATTCTGTTGAAGCTTTTAAAATTCTCTCTAGAATTTTCAAAATCCATGTCCACATGTTTACAATTTCACATAAAAAATGGCTAAAATTCCAGTTGAAATTTTTTCAAAGTCCCTTAAAAATTTTCCAATTTTTGTCCCAATTCTTCCCATTCCCATTGAAACTTTTCAAATCCCTCTCAAAATTGTTGAAATTCTGTTGAAGCTTTTAAAATTCTCTCTAGAATTTTCAAAATCCATGTCCACATGTTTACAATTTCACGTCAAAAAATGGCTAAAATTCCAGTTGAAATTTTTTCAAAGTCCCTTAAAAATTTTCCAATTTTTGTCCCAATTCTTCCCATTCCCATTGAAACTTTTCAAATCCCTCTCAACATTGTTGAAATTCTGTTGAAGCTTTTAAAATTCTCTCTAGAATTTTCAAAATCCATGTCCACATGTTTACAATTTCACGTCAAAAAATGGCTAAAATTCCACTTGAAATTTTTTCAAAGTCCCTGAAAAATTTTCCAATTTTTGTCCCAATTCTTCCCATTCCCATTGAAACTTTTCAAATCCCTCTCCAAATTGTTGAAATTCTCTTGAAGCTTTTAAAATTCTCTCTAGAATTTTCAAAATCCATGTCCACATGTTTACAATTTCACATAAAAAAATGGCTAAAATTCCAGTTGAAATTTTTTCAAAGTCCCTTCAAAATTTTCCAATTTTTGTCCCAATTCTTCCCATTCCCACTGAAACTTTTCAAATCCCTCTCAACATTGTTGAAATTCTCTTGAAGCTTTTAGAATTCTCTCTAGAATTTTCAAAATCCATGTCCACATGTTTACAATTTCACATAAAAAAATGGCTAAAATTCCAGTTGAAATTTTTTCAAAGTCCCTTAAAAATTGTCCAATTTTTGTCCCAATTCTTCCCATTCCCATTGAAACTTTTCAAATCCCTCTCAACATTGTTGAAATTCTGTTGAAGCTTTTAGAATTCTCTCTAGAATTTTCAAAATCCATGTCCACATGTTTACAATTTCACGTCAAAAAATGGCTAAAATTCCAGTTGAAATTTTTTCAAAGTCCCTTAAAAATTTTCCAATTTTTGTCCCAATTCTTCCCATTCCCATTGAAACTTTTCAAATCCCTCTCAACATTGTTGAAATTCTCTTGAAGCTTTTAGAATTCTCTCTAGAATTTTCAAAATCCATGTCCACATGTTTACAATTTCACGTCAAAAAATGGCTAAAATTCCAGTTGAAACTTTTTCAAAGTCCCTTAAAAATTTTCCAATTTTTGTCCCAATTCTTCCCATTCCCATTGAAACTTTTCAAATCACTCTCAGAATTGTTGAAATTCTGTTGAAGCTTTTAAAATTCTCTCTAGAATTTTCAAAATCCATGTCCACATGTTTACAATTTCACGTCAAAAAATGGCTAAAATTTCAGTTGAAATTTTTTCAAAGTCCCTTAAAAATTTTCCAATTTTTGTCCCAATTCTTCCCATTCCCATTGAAACTTTTCAAATCCCTCTCAGAATTGTTGAAATTCTGTTGAAGCTTTTAAAATTCTCTCTAGAATTTTCAAAATCCATGTCCACATGTTTACAATTTCACGTCAAAAAATTGCTAAAATTCCAGTTGAAATTTTTTCAAAGTCCCTTAAAAATTTTCCAGTTTTTGTCCCAATACTTCCCATTCCCATTGAAACTTTTCAAATCCCTCTCAGAATTGTTGAAATTCTGTTGAAGCTTTTAAAATTCTCTCTAGAATTTTCAAATCCATGTCCACATGTTTACAATTTCACGTCAAAAAATGGCTAAAATTCCAGTTGAAATTTTTTCAAAGTCCCTTAAAAATTTTCCAATTTTTGTCCCAATTCTTCCCATTCCCATTGAAACTTTTCAAATCCCTCTCAGAATTGTTGAAATTCTGTTGAAGCTTTTAAAATTCTCTCTAGAATTTTCAAAATCCATGTCCACATGTTTACAATTTCACGTCAAAAAATGGCTAAAATTCCAGTTGAAATTTTTTCAAAGTCCCTTAAAAATTTTCCAATTTTTGTCCCAATTCTTCCCATTCCCATTGAAACTTTTCAAATCCCTCTCAACATTGTTGAAATTCTCTTGAAGCTTTTAGAATTCTCTCTAGAATTTTCAAAATCCATGTCCACATGTTTACAATTTCACGTCAAAAAATGGCTAAAATTCCAGTTGAAACTTTTTCAAAGTCCCTTAAAAATTTTCCAATTTTTGTCCCAATTCTTCCCATTCCCATTGAAACTTTTCAAATCACTCTCAGAATTGTTGAAATTCTGTTGAAGCTTTTAAAATTCTCTCTAGAATTTTCAAAATCCATGTCCACATGTTTACAATTTCACGTCAAAAAATGGCTAAAATTTCAGTTGAAATTTTTTCAAAGTCCCTTAAAAATTTTCCAATTTTTGTCCCAATTCTTCCCATTCCCATTGAAACTTTTCAAATCCCTCTCAGAATTGTTGAAATTCTGTTGAAGCTTTTAAAATTCTCTCTAGAATTTTCAAAATCCATGTCCACATGTTTACAATTTCACGTCAAAAAATTGCTAAAATTCCAGTTGAAATTTTTTCAAAGTCCCTTAAAAATTTTCCAGTTTTTGTCCCAATACTTCCCATTCCCATTGAAACTTTTCAAATCCCTCTCAGAATTGTTGAAATTCTGTTGAAGCTTTTAAAATTCTCTCTAGAATTTTCAAATCCATGTCCACATGTTTACAATTTCACGTCAAAAAATGGCTAAAATTCCAGTTGAAATTTTTTCAAAGTCCCTTAAAAATTTTCCAATTTTTGTCCCAATTCTTCCCATTCCCACTGAAACTTTTCAAATCCCTCTCAACATTGTTGAAATTCTGTTGAAGCTTTTAAAATTCTCTCTAGAATTTTCAAAATCCATGTCCACATGTTTACAATTTCACGTCAAAAAATGGCTAAAATTCCAGTTGAAATTTTTTCAAAGTCCCTTAAAAATTTTCCAATTTTTGTCCCAATTCTTCCCATTCCCATTGAAACTTTTCAAATCCCTCTCAACATTGTTGAAATTCTGTTGAAGCTTTTAAAATTCTCTCTAGAATTTTCAAAATCCATGTCCACATGTTTACAATTTCACGTCAAAAAATGGCTAAAATTCCAGTTGAAATTTTTTCAAAGTCCCTTAAAAATTTTCCAATTTTTGTCCCAATTCTTCCCATTCCCATTGAAACTTTTCAAATCCCTCTCAAAATTGTTGAAATTCTCTTGAAGCTTTTAAAATTCTCTCTAGAATTTTCAAAATCCATGTCCACATGTTTACAATTTCACGTCAAAAAATGGCTAAAATTCCAGTTGAAATTTTTTCAAAGTCCCTTAAAAATTTTCCAATTTTTGTCCCAATTCTTCCCATTCCCATTGAAACTTTTCAAATCCCTCTCAACATTGTTGAAATTCTGTTGAAGCTTTTAAAATTCTCTCTAGAATTTTCAAAATCCATGTCCACATGTTTACAATTCCACGTCAAAAAATGGCTAAAATTCCAGTTGAAATTTTTTCAAAGTCCCTTAAAAATTTTCCAATTTTTGTCCCAATTCTTCCCATTCCCATTGAAACTTTTCAAATCCCTCTCAACATTGTTGAAATTCTGTTGAAGCGTTTAAAATTCTCTCTAGAATTTTCAAATCCATGTCCACATGTTTACAATTTCACGTCAAAAAATGGCTAAAATTCCAGTTGAAATTTTTTCAAAGTCCCTTAAAAATTTTCCAATTTTTGTCCCAATTCTTCCCATTCCCATTGAAACTTTTCAAATCCCTCTCAAAATTGTTGAAATTCTGTTGAAGCTTTTAGAATTCTCTCTAGAATTTTCAAAATCCATGTCCACATGTTTACAATTTCACGTCAAAAAATGGCTAAAATTCCAGTTGAAATTTTTTCAAAGTCCCTTAAAAATTTTCCAATTTTTGTCCCAATTCTTCCCATTCCCATTGAAACTTTTCAAATCCCTCTCAAAATTGTTGAAATTCTGTTGAAGCTTTTAAAATTCTCTCTAGAATTTTCAAAATCCACGTCCACATGTTTACAATTTCACATAAAAAAATGGCTAAAATTCCAGTTGAAATTTTTTCAAAGTCCCTTAAAAATTTTCCAATTTTTGTCCCAATTCCTCCCATTCCCACTGAAACTTTTCAAATCCCTCTCAACATTGTTGAAATTCTCTTGAAGCTTTTAGAATTCTCTCTAGAATTTTCAAAATCCATGTCCACATGTTTACAATTCCACGTCAAAAAATGGCTAAAATTCCAGTTGAAATTTTTTCAAAGTCCCTTAAAAATTTTCCAATTTTTGTCCCAATTCTTCCCATTCCCATTGAAACTTTTCAAATCCCTCTCAAAAGTGTTGAAATTCTGTTGAAGCTTTTAAAATTCTCTCTAGAATTTTCAAAATCCATGTCCACATGTTTACAATTCCACGTCAAAAAATGGCTAAAATTCCAGTTGAAATTTTTTCAAAGTCCCTTAAAAATTTTCCAATTTTTGTCCCAATTCTTCCCATTCCCATTGAAACTTTTCAAATCCCTCTCAAAATTGTTGAAATTCTGTTGAAGCTTTTAGAATTCTCTCTAGAATTTTCAAAATCCATGTCCACATGTTTACAATTTCACGTCAAAAAATGGCTAAAATTCCAGTTGAAATTTTTTCAAAGTCCCTTAAAAATTTTCCAATTTTTGTCCCAATTCTTCCCATTCCCATTGAAACTTTTCAAATCCCTCTCAAAATTGTTGAAATTCTGTTGAAGCTTTTAGAATTCTCTCTAGAATTTTCAAAATCCATGTCCACATGTTTACAATTTCACATAAAAAAATGGCTAAAATTCCAGTTGAAATTTTTTCAAAGTCCCTTAAAAATTTTCCAATTTTTGTCCCAATTCTTCCCATTCCCATTGAAACTTTTCAAATCCCTCTCAAAATTGTTGAAATTCTGTTGAAGCTTTTAGAATTCTCTCTAGAATTTTCAAAATCCATGTCCACATGTTTACAATTTCACGTCAAAAAATGGCTAAAATTCCAGTTGAAATTTTTTCAAAGTCCCTTAAAAATTTTCCAATTTTTGTCCCAATTCTTCCCATTCCCATTGAAACTTTTCAAATCCCTCTCAACATTGTTGAAATTCTGTTGAAGCTTTTAAAATTCTCTCTAGAATTTTCAAAATCCATGTCCACATGTTTACAATTTCACATAAAAAAATGGCTAAAATTCCAGTTGAAATTTTTTCAAAGTCCCTTAAAAATTTTCCAATTTTTGTCCCAATTCTTCCCATTCCCATTGAAACTTTTCAAATCCCTCTCAACATTGTTGAAATTCTCTTGAAGCTTTTAAAATTCTCTCTAGAATTTTCAAAATCCATGTCCACATGTTTACAATTTCACGTCAAAAAATGGCTAAAATTCCACTTGAAATTTTTTCAAAGTCCCTTAAAAATTTTCCAATTTTTGTCCCAATTCTTCCCATTCCCATTGAAACTTTTCAAATCCCTCTCAAAATTGTTGAAATTCTGTTGAAGCTTTTAAAATTCTCTCTAGAATTTTCAAAATCCATGTCCACATGTTTACAATTTCACATAAAAAAATGGCTAAAATTCCAGTTGAAATTTTTTCAAAGTCCCTTAAAAATTTTCCAATTTTTGTCCCAATTCTTCCCATTCCCATTGAAACTTTTCAAATCCCTCTCAACATTGTTGAAATTCTGTTGAAGCTTTTAAAATTCTCTCTAGAATTTTCAAAATCCATGTCCACATGTTTACAATTTCACATAAAAAAATGGCTAAAATTCCAGTTGAAATTTTTTCAAAGTCCCTTAAAAATTTTCCAATTTTTGTCCCAATTCTTCCCATTCCCATTGAAACTTTTCAAATCCCTCTCAAAATTGTTGAAATTCTGTTGAAGCTTTTAAAATTCTCTCTAGAATTTTCAAAATCCATGTCCACATGTTTACAATTTCACGTCAAAAAATGGCTAAAATTCCAGTTGAAATTTTTTCAAAGTCCCTTAAAAATTTTCCAATTTTTGTCCCAATTCTTCCCATTCCCATTGAAACTTTTCAAATCCCTCTCAACATTGTTGAAATTCTGTTGAAGCTTTTAAAATTCTCTCTAGAATTTTCAAAATCCATGTCCACATGTTTACAATTTCACGTCAAAAAATGGCTAAAATTCCACTTGAAATTTTTTCAAAGTCCCTGAAAAATTTTCCAATTTTTGTCCCAATTCTTCCCATTCCCATTGAAACTTTTCAAATCCCTCTCCAAATTGTTGAAATTCTCTTGAAGCTTTTAAAATTCTCTCTAGAATTTTCAAAATCCATGTCCACATGTTTACAATTTCACATAAAAAAATGGCTAAAATTCCAGTTGAAATTTTTTCAAAGTCCCTTCAAAATTTTCCAATTTTTGTCCCAATTCTTCCCATTCCCACTGAAACTTTTCAAATCCCTCTCAACATTGTTGAAATTCTCTTGAAGCTTTTAGAATTCTCTCTAGAATTTTCAAAATCCATGTCCACATGTTTACAATTTCACATAAAAAAATGGCTAAAATTCCAGTTGAAATTTTTTCAAAGTCCCTTAAAAATTGTCCAATTTTTGTCCCAATTCTTCCCATTCCCATTGAAACTTTTCAAATCCCTCTCAACATTGTTGAAATTCTGTTGAAGCTTTTAGAATTCTCTCTAGAATTTTCAAAATCCATGTCCACATGTTTACAATTTCACGTCAAAAAATGGCTAAAATTCCAGTTGAAATTTTTTCAAAGTCCCTTAAAAATTTTCCAATTTTTGTCCCAATTCTTCCCATTCCCATTGAAGCTTTTCAAATCCCTCTCAACATTGTTGAAATTCTCTTGAAGCTTTTAAAATTCTCTCTAGAATTTTCAAAATCCATGTCCACATGTTTACAATTTCACGTCAAAAAATTGCTAAAATTCCAGTTGAAACTTTTTCAAAGTCCCTTAAAAATTTTCCAATTTTTGTCCCAATTCTTCCCATTCCCATTGAAACTTTTCAAATCACTCTCAGAATTGTTGAAATTCTGTTGAAGCTTTTAAAATTCTCTCTAGAATTTTCAAAATCCATGTCCACATGTTTACAATTTCACGTCAAAAAATGGCTAAAATTTCAGTTGAAATTTTTTCAAAGTCCCTTAAAAATTTTCCAATTTTTGTCCCAATTCTTCCCATTCCCATTGAAACTTTTCAAATCCCTCTCAGAATTGTTGAAATTCTGTTGAAGCTTTTAAAATTCTCTCTAGAATTTTCAAAATCCATGTCCACATGTTTACAATTTCACGTCAAAAAATTGCTAAAATTCCAGTTGAAATTTTTTCAAAGTCCCTTAAAAATTTTCCAGTTTTTGTCCCAATACTTCCCATTCCCATTGAAACTTTTCAAATCCCTCTCAGAATTGTTGAAATTCTGTTGAAGCTTTTAAAATTCTCTCTAGAATTTTCAAATCCATGTCCACATGTTTACAATTTCACGTCAAAAAATGGCTAAAATTCCAGTTGAAATTTTTTCAAAGTCCCTTAAAAATTTTCCAATTTTTGTCCCAATTCTTCCCATTCCCACTGAAACTTTTCAAATCCCTCTCAAAATTGTTGAAATTCTGTTGAAGCTTTTAAAATTCTCTCTAGAATTTTCAAAATCCATGTCCACATGTTTACAATTTCACGTCAAAAAATGGCTAAAATTCCAGTTGAAATTTTTTCAAAGTCCCTTAAAAATTTTCCAATTTTTGTCCCAATTCTTCCCATTCCCATTGAAACTTTTCAAATCCCTCTCAACATTGTTGAAATTCTGTTGAAGCTTTTAAAATTCTCTCTAGAATTTTCAAAATCCATGTCCACATGTTTACAATTTCACGTCAAAAAATGGCTAAAATTCCAGTTGAAATTTTTTCAAAGTCCCTTAAAAATTTTCCAATTTTTGTCCCAATTCTTCCCATTCCCATTGAAACTTTTCAAATCCCTCTCAAAATTGTTGAAATTCTCTTGAAGCTTTTAAAATTCTCTCTAGAATTTTCAAAATCCATGTCCACATGTTTACAATTTCACGTCAAAAAATGGCTAAAATTCCAGTTGAAATTTTTTCAAAGTCCCTTAAAAATTTTCCAATTTTTGTCCCAATTCTTCCCATTCCCATTGAAACTTTTCAAATCCCTCTCAAAATTGTTGAAATTCTGTTGAAGCTTTTAGAATTCTCTCTAGAATTTTCAAAATCCATGTCCACATGTTTACAATTTCACATAAAAAAATGGCTAAAATTCCAGTTGAAATTTTTTCAAAGTCCCTTAAAAATTTTCCAATTTTTGTCCCAATTCTTCCCATTCCCATTGAAACTTTTCAAATCCCTCTCAAAATTGTTGAAATTCTGTTGAAGCTTTTAGAATTCTCTCTAGAATTTTCAAAATCCATGTCCACATGTTTACAATTTCACGTCAAAAAATGGCTAAAATTCCAGTTGAAATTTTTTCAAAGTCCCTTAAAAATTTTCCAATTTTTGTCCCAATTCTTCCCATTCCCATTGAAACTTTTCAAATCCCTCTCAAAATTGTTGAAATTCTGTTGAAGCTTTTAAAATTCTCTCTAGAATTTTCAAAATCCATGTCCACATGTTTACAATTTCACGTCAAAAAATGGCTAAAATTCCAGTTGAAATTATTTCAAAGTCCCTTAAAAATTTTCCAATTTTTGTCCCAATTCTTCCCATTCCCATTGAAACTTTTCAAATCCCTCTCAAAATTGTTGAAATTCTGTTAAAGCTTTTAAAATTCTCTCTAGAATTTTCAAAATCCATGTCCACATGTTTACAATTTCACGTCAAAAAATGGCTAAAATTCCAGTTGAAATTTTTTCAAAGTCCCTTAAAAATTTTCCAATTTTTGTCCCAATTCTTCCCATTCCCATTGAAACTTTTCAAATCCCTCTCAAAATTGTTGAAATTCTGTTGAAGCTTTTAGAATTCTCTCTAGAATTTTCAAAATCCATGTCCACATGTTTACAATTTCACATAAAAAAATGGCTAAAATTCCAGTTGAAATTTTTTCAAAGTCCCTTAAAAATTTTCCAATTTTTGTCCCAATTCTTCCCATTCCCATTGAAACTTTTCAAATCCCTCTCAAAATTGTTGAAATTCTGTTGAAGCTTTTAGAATTCTCTCTAGAATTTTCAAAATCCATGTCCACATGTTTACAATTTCACGTCAAAAAATGGCTAAAATTCCAGTTGAAATTTTTTCAAAGTCCCTTAAAAATTTTCCAATTTTTGTCCCAATTCTTCCCATTCCCATTGAAACTTTTCAAATCCCTCTCAACATTGTTGAAATTCTGTTGAAGCTTTTAAAATTCTCTCTAGAATTTTCAAAATCCATGTCCACATGTTTACAATTTCACATAAAAAAATGGCTAAAATTCCAGTTGAAATTTTTTCAAAGTCCCTTAAAAATTTTCCAATTTTTGTCCCAATTCTTCCCATTCCCATTGAAACTTTTCAAATCCCTCTCAACATTGTTGAAATTCTGTTGAAGCTTTTAAAATTCTCTCTAGAATTTTCAAAATCCATGTCCACATGTTTACAATTTCACATAAAAAAATGGCTAAAATTCCAGTTGAAATTTTTTCAAAGTCCCTTAAAAATTTTCCAATTTTTGTCCCAATTCTTCCCATTCCCATTGAAACTTTTCAAATCCCTCTCAAAATTGTTGAAATTCTGTTGAAGCTTTTAGAATTCTCTCTAGAATTTTCAAAATCCATGTCCACATGTTTACAATTTCACGTCAAAAAATGGCTAAAATTCCAGTTGAAATTTTTTCAAAGTCCCTTAAAAATTTTCCAATTTTTGTCCCAATTCTTCCCATTCCCATTGAAACTTTTCAAATCCCTCTCAACATTGTTGAAATTCTGTTGAAGCTTTTAAAATTCTCTCTAGAATTTTCAAAATCCATGTCCACATGTTTACAATTTCACGTCAAAAAATGGCTAAAATTCCAGTTGAAATTTTTTCAAAGTCCCTTAAAAATTTTCCAATTTTTGTCCCAATTCTTCCCATTCCCATTGAAACTTTTCAAATCCCTCTCAAAATTGTTGAAATTCTCTTGAAGCTTTTAAAATTCTCTCTAGAATTTTCAAAATCCATGTCCACATGTTTACAATTTCACGTCAAAAAATGGCTAAAATTCCAGTTGAAATTTTTTCAAAGTCCCTTAAAAATTTTCCAATTTTTGTCCCAATTCTTCCCATTCCCATTGAAACTTTTCAAATCCCTCTCAAAATTGTTGAAATTCTGTTGAAGCTTTTAGAATTCTCTCTAGAATTTTCAAAATCCATGTCCACATGTTTACAATTTCACATAAAAAAATGGCTAAAATTCCAGTTGAAATTTTTTCAAAGTCCCTTAAAAATTTTCCAATTTTTGTCCCAATTCTTCCCATTCCCATTGAAACTTTTCAAATCCCTCTCAAAATTGTTGAAATTCTGTTGAAGCTTTTAGAATTCTCTCTAGAATTTTCAAAATCCATGTCCACATGTTTACAATTTCACGTCAAAAAATGGCTAAAATTCCAGTTGAAATTTTTTCAAAGTCCCTTAAAAATTTTCCAATTTTTGTCCCAATTCTTCCCATTCCCATTGAAACTTTTCAAATCCCTCTCAAAATTGTTGAAATTCTGTTGAAGCTTTTAAAATTCTCTCTAGAATTTTCAAAATCCATGTCCACATGTTTACAATTTCACGTCAAAAAATGGCTAAAATCCAGTTGAAATTATTTCAAAGTCCCTTAAAAATTTTCCAATTTTTGTCCCAATTCTTCCCATTCCCATTGAAACTTTTCAAATCCCTCTCAAAATTGTTGAAATTCTGTTAAAGCTTTTAAAATTCTCTCTAGAATTTTCAAAATCCATGTCCACATGTTTACAATTTCACGTCAAAAAATGGCTAAAATTCCAGTTGAAATTTTTTCAAAGTCCCTTAAAAATTTTCCAATTTTTGTCCCAATTCTTCCCATTCCCATTGAAACTTTTCAAATCCCTCTCAAAATTGTTGAAATTCTGTTGAAGCTTTTAGAATTCTCTCTAGAATTTTCAAAATCCATGTCCACATGTTTACAATTTCACATAAAAAAATGGCTAAAATTCCAGTTGAAATTTTTTCAAAGTCCCTTAAAAATTTTCCAATTTTTGTCCCAATTCTTCCCATTCCCATTGAAACTTTTCAAATCCTCTCAAAATTGTTGAAATTCTGTTGAAGCTTTTAGAATTCTCTCTAGAATTTTCAAAATCCATGTCCACATGTTTACAATTTCACGTCAAAAAATGGCTAAAATTCCAGTTGAAATTTTTTCAAAGTCCCTTAAAAATTTTCCAATTTTTGTCCCAATTCTTCCCATTCCCATTGAAACTTTTCAAATCCCTCTCAACATTGTTGAAATTCTGTTGAAGCTTTTAAAATTCTCTCTAGAATTTTCAAAATCCATGTCCACATGTTTACAATTTCACATAAAAAAATGGCTAAAATTCCAGTTGAAATTTTTTCAAAGTCCCTTAAAAATTTTCCAATTTTTGTCCCAATTCTTCCCATTCCCATTGAAACTTTTCAAATCCCTCTCAACATTGTTGAAATTCTGTTGAAGCTTTTAAAATTCTCTCTAGAATTTTCAAAATCCATGTCCACATGTTTACAATTTCACATAAAAAAATGGCTAAAATTCCAGTTGAAATTTTTTCAAAGTCCCTTAAAAATTTTCCAATTTTTGTCCCAATTCTTCCCATTCCCATTGAAACTTTTCAAATCCCTCTCAAAATTGTTGAAATTCTGTTGAAGCTTTTAGAATTCTCTCTAGAATTTTCAAAATCCATGTCCACATGTTTACAATTTCACGTCAAAAAATGGCTAAAATTCCAGTTGAAATTTTTTCAAAGTCCCTTAAAAATTTTCCAATTTTGTCCCAATTCTTCCCATTCCCATTGAAACTTTTCAAATCCCTCTCAACATTGTTGAAATTCTGTTGAAGCTTTTAAAATTCTCTCTAGAATTTTCAAAATCCATGTCCACATGTTTACAATTTCACGTCAAAAAATGGCTAAAATTCCACTTGAAATTTTTTCAAAGTCCCTGAAAAATTTTCCAATTTTTGTCCCAATTCTTCCCATTCCCATTGAAACTTTCAAATCCCTCTCCAAATTGTTGAAATTCTCTTGAAGCTTTTAAAATTCTCTCTAGAATTTTCAAAATCCATGTCCACATGTTTACAATTTCACATAAAAAAATGGCTAAAATTCCAGTTGAAATTTTTTCAAAGTCCCTTCAAATTTCCAATTTTTGTCCCAATTCTTCCATTCCCACTGAAACTTTTCAAATCCCTCTCAACATTGTTGAAATTCTCTTGAAGCTTTTAGAATTCTCTCTAGAATTTCAAAATCCATGTCCACATGTTTACAATTTCACATAAAAAAATGGCTAAAATTCCAGTTGAAATTTTTTCAAAGTCCCTTAAAAATTTTCCAATTTTTGTCCCAATTCTTCCCATTCCCATTGAAACTTTTCAAATCCCTCTCAACATTGTTGAAATTCTGTTGAAGCTTTTAGAATTCTCTCTAGAATTTTCAAAATCCATGTCCACATGTTTACAATTTCACGTCAAAAAATGGCTAAAATTCCAGTTGAAATTTTTTCAAAGTCCCTTAAAAATTTTCCAATTTTTGTCCCAATTCTTCCCATTCCCATTGAAACTTTTCAAATCCCTCTCAACATTGTTGAAATTCTCTTGAAGCTTTTAGAATTCTCTCTAGAATTTTCAAAATCCATGTCCACATGTTTACAATTTCACGTCAAAAAATGGCTAAAATTCCAGTTGAAACTTTTTCAAAGTCCCTTAAAAATTTTCCAATTTTTGTCCCAATTCTTCCCATTCCCATTGAAACTTTTCAAATCACTCTCAGAATTGTTGAAATTCTGTTGAAGCTTTTAAAATTCTCTCTAGAATTTTCAAAATCCATGTCCACATGTTTACAATTTCACGTCAAAAAAATGGCTAAAATTTCAGTTGAAATTTTTTCAAAGTCCCTTAAAAATTTTCCAATTTTTGTCCCAATTCTTCCCATTCCCATTGAAACTTTTCAAATCCCTCTCAGAATTGTTGAAATTCTGTTGAAGCTTTTAAAATTCTCTCTAGAATTTTCAAAATCCATGTCCACATGTTTACAATTTCACGTCAAAAAATGGCTAAAATTCCAGTTGAAATTTTTTCAAAGTCCCTTAAAAATTTTCCAATTTTTGTCCCAATTCTTCCCATTCCCATTGAAACTTTTCAAATCCCTCTCAACATTGTTGAAATTCTGTTGAAGCTTTTAAAATTCTCTCTAGAATTTTCAAAATCCATGTCCACATGTTTACAATTTCACGTCAAAAAATGGCTAAAATTCCAGTTGAAATTTTTTCAAAGTCCCTTAAAAATTTTCCAATTTTTGTCCCAATTCTTCCCATTCCCATTGAAACTTTTCAAATCCCTCTCAAAATTGTTGAAATTCTCTTGAAGCTTTTAAAATTCTCTCTAGAATTTTCAAAATCCATGTCCACATGTTTACAATTTCACGTCAAAAAATGGCTAAAATTCCAGTTGAAATTTTTTCAAAGTCCCTTAAAAATTTTCCAATTTTTGTCCCAATTCTTCCCATTCCCATTGAAACTTTTCAAATCCCTCTCAAAATTGTTGAAATTCTGTTGAAGCTTTTAAAATTCTCTCTAGAATTTTCAAAATCCATGTCCACATGTTTACAATTTCACATCAAAAAATGGCTAAAATTCCACTTGAAATTTTTTCAAAGTCCCTTAAAAATTTTCCAATTTTTGTCCCAATTCTTCCCATTCCCATTGAAACTTTTCAAATCCCTCTCAAAATTGTTGAAATTCTGTTGAAGCTTTTAAAATTCTCTCTAGAATTTTCAAAATCCATGTCCACATGTTTACAATTTCACATAAAAAAATGGCTAAAATTCCAGTTGAAATTTTTTCAAAGTCCCTTAAAAATTTTCCAATTTTTGTCCCAATTCTTCCCATTCCCATTGAAACTTTTCAAATCCCTCTCAAAATTGTTGAAATTCTGTTGAAGCTTTTAGAATTCTCTCTAGAATTTTCAAAATCCATGTCCACATGTTTACAATTTCACGTCAAAAAATGGCTAAAATTCCAGTTGAAATTTTTTCAAAGTCCCTTAAAAATTTTCCAATTTTTGTCCCAATTCTTCCCATTCCCATTGAAACTTTTCAAATCCCTCTCAAAATTGTTGAAATTCTGTTGAAGCTTTTTAAAATTCTCTCTAGAATTTTCAAAATCCATGTCCACAATGTTTACAATTTCACATAAAAAAATGGCTAAAATTCCCAGTTGAAATTTTTTCAAAGTCCCTTAAAAATTTTCCAATTTTTGTCCCAATTCTTCCCATTCCCATTGAAACTTTTCAAATCCCTCTCAGAATTGTTGAAATTCTCTTGAAGCTTTTAAAATTCTCTCTAGAATTTTCAAAATCCATGTCCACATGTTTACAATTTCACGTAAAAAAATGGCTAAAATTCCAGTTGAAATTTTTTCAAAGTCCCTTAAAAATTTTCCAATTTTTGTCCCAATTCTTCCCATTCCCATTGAAACTTTTCAAATCCCTCTCAAAATTGTTGAAATTCTGTTGAAGCTTTTAGAATTCTCTCTAGAATTTTCAAAATCCATGTCCACATGTTTACAATTTCACGTCAAAAAATGGCTAAAATTCCAGTTGAAATTTTTTCAAAGTCCCTTAAAAATTTTCCAATTTTGTCCCAATTCTTCCCATTCCCATTGAAACTTTTCAAATCCCTCTCAACATTGTTGAAATTCTGTTGAAGCTTTTAAAATTCTCTCTAGAATTTTCAAAATCCATGTCCACATGTTTACAATTTCACGTCAAAAAATGGCTAAAATTCCAGTTGAAATTTTTTCAAAGTCCCTTAAAAATTTTCCAATTTTTGTCCCAATTCTTCCCATTCCCATTGAAACTTTTCAAATCCCTCTCAAAATTGTTGAAATTCTGTTGAAGCTTTTAAAATTCTCTCTAGAATTTTCAAAATCCATGTCCCACATGTTTACAATTTCACGTCAAAAAATGGCTAAAATTCCAGTTGAAATTTTTTCAAAGTCCCTTAAAAATTTTCCAATTTTTGTCCCAATTCTTCCATTCCCATTGAAACTTTTCAAATCCCTCTCAAAATTGTTGAAATTCTGTTGAAGCTTTTAGAATTCTCTCTAGAATTTTCAAAATCCATGTCCACATGTTTACAATTTCACGTCAAAAAATGGCTAAAATTCCAGTTGAAATTTTTTCAAAGTCCCTTAAAAATTTTCCAATTTTTGTCCCAATTCTTCCCATTCCACTGAAACTTTTCAAATTCCTCTCAAAATTGTTGAAATTCTGTTGAAGCTTTTAAAATTCTCTCTAGAATTTCAAAATCCATGTCCACATGTTTACAATTTCACATAAAAAAATGGCTAAAATTCCAGTTGAAATTTTTTCAAAGTCCCTTAAAAATTTTCCAATTTTTGTCCCAATTCTTCCCATTCCAATGAAACTTTTCAAATCCCTCTCAGAATTGTTGAAATTCTGTTGAAGCTTTTAAAATTCTCTCTAGAATTTTCAAAATCCATGTCCACATGTTTACAATTTCACGTCAAAAAATGGCTAAAATTCCAGTTGAAATTTTTTCAAAGTCCCTTAAAAATTTTCCAATTTTTGTCCCAATTCTTCCCATTCCCATTGAACTTTTCAAATCCCTCTCAACATTGTTGAAATTCTGTTGAAGCTTTTAAAATTCTCTCTAGAATTTTCAAAATCCATGTCCACATGTTTACAATTTCACATAAAAAATGGCTAAAATTCCACTTGAAATTTTTTC
>NW_028115917.1:0-34265 GCF_964273445.1 Streptopelia decaocto
CATGTTTACAATTTCACGTCAAAAAATGGCTAAAATTCCAGTTGAAATTTTTTCAAAGTCCCTTAAAAATTTTCCAATTTTTGTCCCAATTCTTTCCATTCCCATTGAAACTTTTCAAATCCCTCTCAAAATTGTTGAAATTCTGTTGAAGCTTTTAAAATTCTCTCTAGAATTTTCAAAATTCATGTCCACATGTTTACAATTTCACGTCAAAAAATGGCTAAAATTCCAGTTGAAATTTTTTCAAAGTCCCTTAAAAATTTTCCAATTTTTGTCCCAATTCTTCCCATTCCCATTGAAACTTTTCAAACCCCTCTCAAAATTGTTGAAATTCTGTTGAAGCTTTTAAAATTCTCTCTAGAATTTTCAAAATCCATGTCCACATGTTTACAATTTCACATAAAAAAATTGCTAAAATTCCAGTTGAAATTTTTTCAAAGTCCCTTAAAAATTTTCCAATTTTTGTCCCAATTCTTCCCATTCCCATTGAAACTTTTCAAATCCCTCTCAAAAGTGTTGAAATTCTGTTGAAGCTTTTAAAATTCTCTCTAGAATTTTCAAAATCCATGTCCACATGTTTACAATTTCACGTCAAAAAATTGCTAAAATTCCAGTTGAAATTTTTTCAAAGTCCCTTAAAAATTTTCCAATTTTTGTCCCAATTCTTCCATTCCCATTGAAACTTTTCAAATCCCTCTCAAAATTGTTGAAATTCTGTTGAAGCTTTTAAAATTCTCTCTAGAATTTTCAAAATCCACTTCCACATGTTTACAATTTCACGTCAAAAAATGGCTAAAATTCCAGTTGAAATTTTTTCAAAGTCCCTTAAAAATTTTCCAATTTTTGTCCCAATTCTTCCCATTCCCATTGAAACTTTTCAAATCCCTCTCAAAATTGTTGAAATTCTCTTGAAGCTTTTAAAATTCTCTCTAGAATTTTCAAAATCCATGTCCACGTGTTTACAATTTCACGTCAAAAAATGGCTAAAATTCCAGTTGAAATTTTTTCAAAGTCCCTTAAAAATTTTCCAATTTTTGTCCCAATTCTTCCCATTCCCATTGAAACTTTTCAAATCCCTCTCAAAATTGTTGAAATTCTCTTGAAGCTTTTAAAATTCTCTCTAGAATTTTCAAAATCCATGTCCACATGTTTACAATTTCATGTAAAAAAATTGCTAAAATTCCAGTTGAAATTTTTTCAAAGTCCCTTAAAAATTTTCCAATTTTTGTCCCAATTCTTCCCATTCCCATTGAAACTTTTCAAATCCCTCTCAAAATTGTTGAAATTCTCTTGAAGCTTTTAAAATTCTCTCTAGAATTTTCAAAATCCATGGCCACATGTTTACAATTTCACGTCAAAAAATTGCTAAAATTCCAGTTGAAATTTTTTCAAAGTCCCTTAAAAATTTTCCAATTTTTGTCCCTATTGTTCCCATTCCCATTGAAACTTTTCAAATCCCTCTCAAAATTGTTGAAATTCTGTTGAAGCTTTTAAAATTCTCTCTAGAATTTTCAAAATCCATGTCCACATGTTTACAATTTCACGTAAAAAAAATGCTAAAATTCCAGTTGAAATTTTTTCAAAGTCCCTTAAAAATTTTCCAATTTTTGTCCCAATTCTTCCCATTCCCATTGAAACTTTTCAAATCCCTCTCAAAATTGTTGAAATTCTGTTGAAGCTTTTAAAATTCTCTCTACAATTTTCAAAATCCATGTCCACATGTTTACAATTTCACGTCAAAAAATTGCTAAAATTCCAGTTGAAATTTTTTCAAAGTCCCTTAAAAATTTTCCAATTTTTGTCCCAATTCTTCCCATTCCCATTGAAACTTTTCAAATCCCTCTCAAAATTGTAGAAATTCTGTTAAAGCATTTAAAATTCTCTCTAGAATTTTCAAAATCCATGTCCACATGTTTACAATTTCACGTAAAAAAAATGCTAAAATTCCAGTTGAAATTTTTTAAAAGTCCCTTAGAAGTTTTCCAATTTTTGTCCCAATTCTTCCCATTCCCATTGAAACTTTTCAAATCCCTCTCAAAATTGTTGAAATTCTGTTGAAGCTTTTAAAATTCTCTCTAGAATTTTCAAAATCCATGTCCACATGTTTACAATTTCACATAAAAAAATGGCTAAAATTCCAGTTGAAATTTTTTCAAAGTCCCTTAAAAATTTTCCAATTTTTGTCCCAATTCTTCCCATTCCCATTGAAACTTTTCAAATCCCTCTCAAAATTGTTGAAATTCTGTTAAAGCTTTTAAAATTCTCTCTAGAATTTTCAAAATCCATGTCCACATGTTTACAATTTCACGTAAAAAAATTGCTAAAATTCCAGTTGAAATTTTTTCAAAGTCCCTTAAAAATTTTCCAATTTTTGTCCCTATTGTTCCCATTCCCATTGAAACTTTTCAAATCCCTCTCAAAATTGTTGAAATTCTCTTGAAGCTTTTAAAATTCTCTCTAGAATTTTCAAAATCCATGGCCACATGTTTACAATTTCATGTAAAAAAATTGCTAAAATTCCAGTTGAAATTTTTTCAAAGTCCCTGAAAAATTTTCCAATTTTTGTCCCAATTCTTCCCATTCCCATTGAAACTTTTCAAATCCCTCTCAAAATTGTTGAAATTCTGTTGAAGCTTTTAAAATTCTCTCTAGAATTTTCAAAATCCATGTCCACATGTTTACAATTTCACGTAAAAAAATTGCTAAAATTCCAGTTGAAATTTTTTCAAAGTCCCTGAAAAATTTTCCAATTTTTGTCCCAATTCTTCCCATTCCCATTGAAACTTTTCAAATCCCTCTCAAAATTGTAGAAATTCTGTTGAAGCTTTTAAAATTCTCTCTACAATTTTCAAAATCCATGTCCACATGTTTACAATTTCACGTCAAAAAATGGCTAAAATTCCAGTTGAAATTTTTTCAAAGTCCCTTAAAAATTTTCCAATTTTTGTCCCTATTGTTCCCATTCCCATTGAAACTTTTCAAATCCCTCTCAAAATTGTTGAAATTCTGTTGAAGCTTTTAAAATTCTCTCTACAATTTTCAAAATCCATGTCCACATGTTTACAATTTCACGTAAAAAAATTGCTAAAATTCCAGTTGAAATTTTTTCAAAGTCCCTTAAAAATTTTCCAATTTTTGTCCCTATTGTTCCCATTCCCATTGAAACTTTTCAAATCCCTCTCAAAATTGTTGAAATTCTCTTGAAGCTTTTAAAATTCTCTCTAGAATTTTCAAAATCCATGGCCACATGTTTACAATTTCATGTAAAAAAGTTGCTAAAATTCCAGTTGAAATTTTTTCAAAGTCCCTGAAAAATTTTCCAATTTTTGTCCCAATTCTTCCCATTCCCATTGAAACTTTTCAAATCCCTCTCAAAATTGTTGAAATTCTCTTGAAGCTTTTAAAATTCTCTCTAGAATTTTCAAAATCCATGTCCACATGTTTACAATTTCACGTCAAAAAATGGCTAAAATTCCGGTTGAAATTTTTTCAAAGTCCCTTAAAAATTTTCCAATTTTTGTCCCAATTCTTCCCATTCCCATTGAAACTTTTCAAATCCCTCTCAAAATTGTTGAAATTCTGTTAAAGCTTTTAAAATTCTCTCTAGAATTTTCAAAATCCACTTCAACATGTTTACAATTTCACGTCAAAAAATTGCTAAAATTCCAGTTGAAATTTTTTCAAAGTCCCTTAAAAATTTTCCAATTTTTGTCCCAATTCTTCCCATTCCCATTGAAACTTTTCAAATCCCTCTCAAAATTGTTGAAATTCTGTTGAAGCTTTTAAAATTCTCTCTAGAATTTTCAAAATCCATGGCCACATGTTTACAATTTCACGTCAAAAAATGGCTAAAATTCCAGTTGAAATTTTTTCAAAGTCCCTTAAAAATTTTCCAATTTTTGTCCCAATTCTTCCCATTCCCATTGAAACTTTTCAAATCCCTCTCAAAATTGTTGAAATTCTGTTGACGCTTTTAAAATTCTCTCTACAATTTTCAAAATCCATGTCCACATGTTTACAATTTCACGTCAAAAAATGGCTAAAATTCCAGTTGAAATTTTTCAAAGTCCCTTAAAAATTTTCCAATTTTTGTCCCAATTCTTCCCATTCCCATTGAAACTTTTCAAATCCCTCTCAAAATTGTAGAAATTCTCTTGAAGCTTTTAAAATTCTCTCTACAATTTTCAAAATCCATGTCCACATGTTTACAATTTCATGTCAAAAAATGGCTAAAATTCCAGTTGAAATTTTTTCAAAGTCCCTTAAAAATTTTCCAATTTTTGTCCCAATTCTTCCCATTCCCATTGAAACTTTTCAAATCCCTCTCAAAATTGTAGAAATTCTGTTAAAGCATTTGAAATTCTCTCTAGAATTTTCAAAATCCATGTCCACATGTTTACAATTTCACGTAAAAAAAATGCTAAAATTCCAGTTGAAATTCTTTAAAAGTCCCTTAGAAGTTTTCCAATTTTTGTCCCAATTCTTCCCATTCCCATTGAAACTTTTCAAATCCCTCTCAAAATTGTTGAAATTCTGTTGAAGCTTTTAAAATTCTCTCTAGAATTTTCAAAATCCATGGCCACATGTTTACAATTCATGTAAAAAAATTGCTAAAATTCCAGTTGAAATTTTTTCAAAGTCCCTTAAAAATTTTCCAATTTTTGTCCCAATTCTTCCCATTCCCATTGAAACTTTTCAAATCCCTCTCAAAATTGTAGAAATTCTGTTAAAGCTTTTAAAATTCTCTCTAGAATTTTCAAAATCCATGTCCACATGTTTACAATTTCACATAAAAAAATTGCTAAAATTCCAGTTGAAATTTTTTCAAAGTCCCTTAAAAATTTTCCAATTTTTGTCCCAATTCTTCCCATTCCCATTGAAACTTTTCAAATCCCTCTCAAAATTGTTGAAATTCTGTTAAAACTTTTAAAATTCTCTCTAGAATTTTCAAAATAAACTTCAACATGTTTACAATTTCACGTCAAAAAATTGCTAAAATTCCAGTTGAAATTTTTTCAAAGTCCCTTAAAAATTTTCCAATTTTTGTCCCA
Organism: Streptopelia decaocto; assembly: GCF_964273445.1. NCBI lineage: Eukaryota > Metazoa > Chordata > Aves > Columbiformes > Columbidae > Streptopelia > Streptopelia decaocto. The sequence continues at coordinate 5,052 of NW_028115917.1, forward strand.
ATTCTTCCCATTCCCATTGAAACTTTTCAAATCCCTCTCAAAATTGTTGAAATTCTGTTGAAGCTTTTAAAATTCTCTCTAGAATTTTCAAAATCCATGGCCACATGTTTACAATTTCACGTCAAAAAATTGCTAAAATTCCAGTTGAAATTTTTTCAAAGTCCCTTAAAAATTTTCCAATTTTTGTCCCAATTCTTCCCATTCCCATTGAAACTTTTCAAATCCCTCTCAAAAGTGTTGAAATTCTGTTGAAGCTTTTAAAATTCTCTCTAGAATTTTCAAAATCCATGTCCACATGTTTACAATTTCACATAAAAAAATGGCTAAAATTCCAGTTGAAATTTTTTCAAAGTCCCTTAAAAATTTTCCAATTTTTGTCCCAATTCTTCCCATTCCCATTGAAACTTTTCAAATCCCTCTCAAAATTGTAGAAATTCTCTTGAAGCTTTTAAAATTCTCTCTAGAATTTTCCATATCCATGTCCACATGTTTACAATTTCACGTCAAAAAAATGCTAAAATTCCAGTTGAAATTTTTTCAAAGTCCCTGAAAAATTTTCCAATTTTTGTCCCAATTCTTCCCATTCCCATTGAAACTTCTCAAATCCCTCTCAAAATAATTGAAATTCTGTTAAAGCTTTAAAAATTCTCTCTAGAATTTTCAAAATCCATGTCCACATCTTTACAATTTCACATCATAAAATGGCTAAAATTCCAGTTGAAATTTTTTCAAAGTCCCTTAAAAATTTTCCAATTTTTGTCCCAATTCTTCCCATTCCCATTGAAACTTTTCAAATCCCTCTCAAAATTGTACAAATTCTGTTAAAGCTTTTAAAATTCTCTCTAGAATTTTCAAAATCCATGGCCACATGTTTACAATTTCACGTCAAAAAATTGCTAAAATTCCAGTTGAAATTTTTTCAAAGTCCCTTAAAAATTTTCCAATTTTTGTCCCAATTCTTCCCATTCCCATTGAAACTTTTCAAATCCCTCTCAAAATTGTTGAAATTCTGTTGAAGCTTTTAAAATTCTCTCTAGAATTTTCAAAATCCATGTCCACATGTTTACAATTTCACGTCAAAAAATTGCTAAAATTCCAGTTGAAATTTTTTCAAAGTCCCTTAAAAATTTTCCAATTTTTGTCCCAATTCTTCCCATTCCCATTGAAACTTTTCAAATCCCTCTCAAAATTGTTGAAATTCTGTTGAAGCTTTTAAAATTCTCTCTAGAATTTTCAAAATCCACGTCCACATGTTTACAATTTCACGTAAAAAAATGCTAAAATTCCAGTTGAAATTTTTTCAAAGTCCCTGAAAAATTTTCCAATTTTTGTCCCAATTCTTCCCATTCCCATTGAAACTTTTCAAATCCCTCTCAAAATTGTTGAAATTCTGTTAAAGCTTTTAAAATTCTCTCTAGAATTTTCAAAATCCATGTCCACATGTTTACAATTTCACGTCAAAAAATTGCTAAAATTCCAGTTGAAATTTTTTCAAAGTCCCTTAAAAATTTTCCAATTTTTGTCCCAATTCTTCCCATTCCCATTGAAACTTTTCAAATCCCTCTCAAAATTGTTGAAATTCTGTTGAAGCTTTTAAAATTCTCTCTAGAATTTTCAAAATCCATGGCCACATGTTTACAATTTCACGTCAAAAAATGGCTAAAATTCCAGTTGAAATTTTTTCAAAGTCCCTTAAAAATTTTCCAATTTTTGTCCCAATTCTTCCCATTCCCATTGAAACTTTTCAAATCCCTCTCAAAATTGTAGAAATTCTGTTAAAGCATTTAAAATTCTCTCTAGAATTTTCAAAATCCATGTCCACATGTTTACAATTTCACGTAAAAAAAATGCTAAAATTCCAGTTGAAATTTTTTAAAAGTCCCTTAGAAGTTTTCCAATTTTTGTCCCAATTCTTCCCATTCCCATTGAAACTTTTCAAATCCCTCTCAAAATTGTTGAAATTCTGTTGAAGCTTTTAAAATTCTCTCTAGAATTTTCAAAATCCATGTCCACATGTTTACAATTTCATGTCAAAAAATGGCTAAAATTCCAGTTGAAATTTTTTCAAAGTCCCTTAAAAATTTTCCAATTTTTGTCCCAATTCTTCCCATTCCCATTGAAACTTTTCAAATCCCTCTCAAAATTGTTGAAATTCTCTTGAAGCTTTTAAAATTCTCTCTAGAATTTTCAAAATCCATGTCCACATGTTTACAATTTCACGTAAAAAATGGCTAAAATTCCAGTTGAAATTTTTTCAAAGTCCCTTAAAAATTTTCCAATTTTTGTCCCAATTCTTCCCATTCCCATTGAAACTTTTCAAATCCCTCTCAAAATTGTTGAAATTCTCTTGAAGCTTTTAAAATTCTCTCTAGAATTTTCAAAATCCATGTCCACATGTTTACAATTTCACGTCAAAAAATGGCTAAAATTCCAGTTGAAATTTTTTCAAAGTCCCTTAAAAATTTTCCAATTTTTGTCCCAATTCTTCCCATTCCCATTGAAACTTTTCAAATCCCTCTCAAAATTGTTGAAATTCTCTTGAAGCTTTTAAAATTCTCTCTAGAATTTTCAAAATCCATGTCCACATGTTCACAATTTCACGTCAAAAAATGGCTAAAATTCCAGTTGAAATTTTTTCAAAGTCCCTTAAAAATTTTCCAATTTTTGTCCCAATTCTTCCCATTCCCATTGAAACTTTTCAAATCCCTCTCAAAATTGTTGAAATTCTGTTAAAGCTTTTAAAATTCTCTCTAGAATTTTCAAAATCCACTTCAACATGTTTACAATTTCACGTCAAAAAATTGCTAAAATTCCAGTTGAAATTTTTTCAAAGTCCCTTAAAAATTTTCCAATTTTTGTCCCAATTCTTCCCATTCCCATTGAAACTTTTCAAATCCCTCTCAAAATTGTTGAAATTCTGTTGAAGCTTTTAAAATTCTCTCTAGAATTTTCAAAATCCATGTCCACATGTTTACAATTTCACGTCAAAAAATGGCTAAAATTCCAGTTGAAATTTTTTCAAAGTCCCTTAAAAATTTTCCAATTTTTGTCCCAATTCTTCCCATTCCCATTGAAACTTTTCAAATCCCTCTCAAAATTGTTGAAATTCTGTTGAAGCTTTTAAAATTCTCTCTACAATTTTCAAAATCCATGTCCACATGTTTACAATTTCACGTCAAAAAATGGCTAAAATTCCAGTTGAAATTTTTTCAAAGTCCCTTAAAAATTTTCCAATTTTTGTCCCAATTCTTCCCATTCCCATTGAAACTTTTCAAATCCCTCTCAAAATTGTTGAAATTCTCTTGAAGCTTTTAAAATTCTCTCTAGAATTTTCAAAATCCATGTCCACATGTTTACAATTTCATGTCAAAAAATGGCTAAAATTCCAGTTGAAATTTTTTCAAAGTCCCTTAAAAATTTTCCAATTTTTGTCCCAATTCTTCCCATTCCCATTGAAACTTTTCAAATCCCTCTCAAAATTGTTGAAATTCTCTTGAAGCTTTTAAAATTCTCTCTAGAATTTTCAAAATCCATGTCCACATGTTTACAATTTCACGTAAAAAATGGCTAAAATTCCAGTTGAAATTTTTTCAAAGTCCCTTAAAAATTTTCCAATTTTTGTCCCAATTCTTCCCATTCCCATTGAAACTTTTCAAATCCCTCTCAAAATTGTTGAAATTCTCTTGAAGCTTTTAAAATTCTCTCTAGAATTTTCAAAATCCATGTCCACATGTTTACAATTTCATGTCAAAAAATGGCTAAAATTCCAGTTGAAATTTTTTCAAAGTCCCTTAAAAATTTTCCAATTTTTGTCCCAATTCTTCCCATTCCCATTGAAACTTTTCAAATCCCTCTCAAAATTGTTGAAATTCTCTTGAAGCTTTTAAAATTCTCTCTAGAATTTTCAAAATCCATGTCCACATGTTTACAATTTCACGTAAAAAATGGCTAAAATTCCAGTTGAAATTTTTTCAAAGTCCCTTAAAAATTTTCCAATTTTTGTCCCAATTCTTCCCATTCCCATTGAAACTTTTCAAATCCCTCTCAAAATTGTTGAAATTCTCTTGAAGCTTTTAAAATTCTCTCTAGAATTTTCAAAATCCATGTCCACATGTTTACAATTTCACGTAAAAAATGGCTAAAATTCCAGTTGAAATTTTTTCAAAGTCCCTTAAAAATTTTCCAATTTTTGTCCCAATTCTTCCCATTCCCATTGAAACTTTTCAAATCCCTCTCAAAATTGTTGAAATTCTGTTGAAGCTTTTAAAATTCTCTCTAGAATTTTCAAAATCCACTTCAACATGTTTACAATTTCACGTCAAAAAATTGCTAAAATTCCAGTTGAAATTTTTTCAAAGTCCCTTAAAAATTTTCCAATTTTTGTCCCAATTCTTCCCATTCCCATTGAAACTTTTCAAATCCCTCTCAAAATTGTAGAAATTCTGTTAAAGCATTTAAAATTCTCTCTAGAATTTTCAAAATCCATGTCCACATGTTTACAATTTCACGTAAAAAAAATGCTAAAATTCCAGTTGAAATTTTTTAAAAGTCCCTTAGAAGTTTTCCAATTTTTGTCCCAATTCTTCCCATTCCCATTGAAACTTTTCAAATCCCTCTCAAAATTGTTGAAATTCTGTTGAAGCTTTTAAAATTCTCTCTAGAATTTTCAAAATCCATGTCCACATGTTTACAATTTCATGTCAAAAAATGGCTAAAATTCCAGTTGAAATTTTTTCAAAGTCCCTTAAAAATTTTCCAATTTTTGTCCCAATTCTTCCCATTCCCATTGAAACTTTTCAAATCCCTCTCAAAATTGTTGAAATTCTCTTGAAGCTTTTAAAATTCTCTCTAGAATTTTCAAAATCCATGTCCACATGTTTACAATTTCACGTAAAAAATGGCTAAAATTCCAGTTGAAATTTTTTCAAAGTCCCTTAAAAATTTTCCAATTTTTGTCCCAATTCTTCCCATTCCCATTGAAACTTTTCAAATCCCTCTCAAAATTGTTGAAATTCTCTTGAAGCTTTTAAAATTCTCTCTAGAATTTTCAAAATCCATGTCCACATGTTTACAATTTCATGTCAAAAAATGGCTAAAATTCCAGTTGAAATTTTTTCAAAGTCCCTTAAAAATTTTCCAATTTTTGTCCCAATTCTTCCCATTCCCATTGAAACTTTTCAAATCCCTCTCAAAATTGTTGAAATTCTCTTGAAGCTTTTTAAAATTCTCTCTAGAATTTTCAAAATCCATGTCCACATGTTTACAATTTCACGTAAAAAATGGCTAAAATTCCAGTTGAAATTTTTTTCAAAGTCCCTTAAAAATTTTCCAATTTTTGTCCCAATTCTTCCCATTCCCATTGAAACTTTTCAATCCCTCTCAAAATTGTTGAAATTCTCTTGAAGCTTTTAAAATTCTCTCTAGAATTTTCAAAATCCATGTCCACATGTTTACAATTTCACGTAAAAAATGGCTAAAATTCCAGTTGAAATTTTTTCAAAGTCCCTTAAAAATTTTCCAATTTTTGTCCCAATTCTTCCCATTCCCATTGAAACTTTTCAAATCCCTCTCAAAATTGTTGAAATTCTGTTGAAGCTTTTAAAATTCTCTCTAGAATTTTCAAAATCCACTTCAACATGTTTACAATTTCACGTCAAAAAATTGCTAAAATTCCAGTTGAAATTTTTTCAAAGTCCCTTAAAAATTTTCCAATTTTTGTCCCAATTCTTCCCATTCCCATTGAAACTTTTCAAATCCCTCTCAAAATTGTAGAAATTCTGTTAAAGCATTTAAAATTCTCTCTAGAATTTTCAAAATCCATGTCCACATGTTTACAATTTCACGTAAAAAAAATGCTAAAATTCCAGTTGAAATTTTTTAAAAGTCCCTTAGAAGTTTTCCAATTTTTGTCCCAATTCTTCCCATTCCCATTGAAACTTTTCAAATCCCTCTCAAAATTGTTGAAATTCTGTTGAAGCTTTTAAAATTCTCTCTAGAATTTTCAAAATCCATGTCCACATGTTTACAATTTCACATAAAAAAATGGCTAAAATTCCAGTTGAAATTTTTTCAAAGTCCCTTAAAAATTTTCCAATTTTTGTCCCAATTCTTCCCATTCCCATTGAAACTTTTCAAATCCTCTCAAAATTGTTGAAATTCTGTTAAAGCTTTTAAAATTCTCTCTAGAATTTTCAAAATCCATGTCCACATGTTTACAATTTCACGTAAAAAAATTGCTAAAATTCCAGTTGAAATTTTTTCAAAGTCCCTTAAAAATTTTCCAATTTTTGTCCCTATTGTTCCCATTCCCATTGAAACTTTTCAAATCCCTCTCAAAATTGTTGAAATTCTCTTGAAGCTTTTAAAATTCTCTCTAGAATTTTCAAAATCCATGGCCACATGTTTACAATTTCATGTAAAAAAATTGCTAAAATTCCAGTTGAAATTTTTTCAAAGTCCCTGAAAAATTTTCCAATTTTTGTCCCAATTCTTCCCATTCCCATTGAAACTTTTCAAATCCCTCTCAAAAGTGTTGAAATTCTCTTGAAGCTTTTAAAATTCTCTCTAGAATTTTCAAAATCCATGGCCACATGTTTACAATTTCACGTAAAAAAATTGCTAAAATTCCAGTTGAAATTTTTTCAAAGTCCCTTAAAAATTTTCCAATTTTTGTCCCAATTCTTCCCATTCCCATTGAAACTTTTCAAATCCCTCTCAAAATTGTAGAAATTCTGTTGAAGCTTTTAAAATTCTCTCTACAATTTTCAAAATCCATGTCCACATGTTTACAATTTCACGTCAAAAAATGGCTAAAATTCCAGTTGAAATTTTTTCAAAGTCCCTTAAAAATTTTCCAATTTTTGTCCCTATTGTTCCCATTCCCATTGAAACTTTTCAAATCCCTCTCAAAATTGTTGAAATTCTGTTGAAGCTTTTAAAATTCTCTCTACAATTTTCAAAATCCATGTCCACATGTTTACAATTTCACGTCAAAAAATTGCTAAAATTCCAGTTGAAATTTTTTCAAAGTCCCTTAAAAATTTTCCAATTTTTGTCCCAATTCTTCCCATTCCCATTGAAACTTTTCAAATCCCTCTCAAAATTGTTTGAAATTCTGTTAAAGCTTTTAAAATTCTCTCTAGAATTTTCAAAATCCACTTCAACATGTTTACAATTTCACGTCAAAAAATTGCTAAAATTCCAGTTGAAATTTTTTCAAAGTCCCTTAAAAATTTTCCAATTTTGTCCCAATTCTTCCCATTCCCATTGAAACTTTTCAAATCCCTCTCAAAATTGTTGAAATTCTGTTGAAGCTTTTAAAATTCTCTCTAGAATTTTCAAAATCCATGGCCACATGTTTACAATTTCACGTCAAAAAATGGCTAAAATTCCAGTTGAAATTTTTTCAAAGTCCCTTAAAAATTTTCCAATTTTTGTCCCAATTCTTCCCATTCCCATTGAAACTTTTCAAATCCCTCTCAAAATTGTTGAAATTCTGTTGAAGCTTTTAAAATTCTCTCTACAATTTTCAAAATCCATGTCCACATGTTTACAATTTCACGTCAAAAAATGGCTAAAATTCCAGTTGAAATTTTTTCAAAGTCCCTTAAAAATTTTCCAATTTTTGTCCCAATTCTTCCCATTCCCATTGAAACTTTTCAAATCCCTCTCAAAATTGTTGAAATTCTCTTGAAGCTTTTAAAATTCTCTCTACAATTTTCAAAATCCATGTCCACATGTTTACAATTTCATGTCAAAAAATGGCTAAAATTCCAGTTGAAATTTTTTCAAAGTCCCTTAAAAATTTTCCAATTTTTGTCCCAATTCTTCCCATTCCCATTGAAACTTTTCAAATCCCTCTCAAAAATGTAGAAATTCTGTTAAAGCATTTAAAATTCTCTCTAGAATTTTCAAAATCCATGTCCACATGTTTACAATTTCACGTAAAAAAAATGCTAAAATTCCAGTTGAAATTCTTTAAAAGTCCCTTAGAAGTTTTCCAATTTTTGTCCCAATTCTTCCCATTCCCATTGAAACTTTTCAAATCCCTCTCAAAATTGTTGAAATTCTGTTGAAGCTTTTAAAATTCTCTCTAGAATTTTCAAAATCCATGGCCACATGTTTACAATTCATGTCAAAAAATGGCTAAAATTCCAGTTGAAATTTTTTCAAAGTCCCTTAAAAATTTTCCAATTTTTGTCCCAATTCTTCCCATTCCCATTGAAACTTTTCAAATCCCTCTCAAAATTGTAGAAATTCTGTTAAAGCTTTTAAAATTCTCTCTAGAATTTTCAAAATCCATGTCCACATGTTTACAATTTCACATAAAAAAATTGCTAAAATTCCAGTTGAAATTTTTTCAAAGTCCCTTAAAAATTTTCCAATTTTTGTCCCAATTCTTCCCATTCCCATTGAAACTTTTCAAATCCCTCTCAAAATTGTTGAAATTCTGTTAAAACTTTTAAAATTCTCTCTAGAATTTTCAAAATAAACTTCAACATGTTTACAATTTCACGTCAAAAAATTGCTAAAATTCCAGTTGAAATTTTTTCAAAGTCCCTTAAAAATTTTCCAATTTTTGTCCCAATTCTTCCCATTCCCATTGAAACTTTTCAAATCCCTCTCAAAATTGTTGAAATTCTGTTGAAGCTTTTAAAATTCTCTCTAGAATTTTCAAAATCCATGGCCACATGTTTACAATTTCACGTCAAAAAATGGCTAAAATTCCAGTTGAAATTTTTTCAAAGTCCCTTAAAAATTTTCCAATTTTTGTCCCAATTCTTCCCATTCCCATTGAAACTTTTCAAATCCCTCTCAAAATTGTTAAATTCTGTTGAAGCTTTTAAAATTCTCTCTAGAATTTTCAAAATCCATGTCCACATGTTTACAATTTCACATAAAAAAATGGCTAAAATTCCAGTTGAAATTTTTTCAAAGTCCCTTAAAAATTTTCCAATTTTTGTCCCAATTCTTCCCATTCCCATTGAAACTTTTCAAATCCCTCTCAAAATTGTAGAAATTCTCTTGAAGCTTTTAAAATTCTCTCTAGAATTTTCCATATCCATGTCCACATGTTTACAATTTCACGTCAAAAAAATGCTAAAATTCCAGTTGAAATTTTTTCAAAGTCCCTTAAAAATTTTCCAATTTTTGTCCCAATTCTTCCCATTCCCATTGAAACTTCTCAAATCCCTCTCAAAATAATTGAAATTCTGTTAAAGCTTTAAAAATTCTCTCTAGAATTTTCAAAATCCATGTCCACATCTTTACAATTTCACATCATAAAATGGCTAAAATTCCAGTTGAAATTTTTTCAAAGTCCCTTAAAAATTTTCCAATTTTTGTCCGAATTCTTCCCATTCCCATTGAAACTTTTCAAATCCCTCTCAAAATTGTTGAAATTCTGTTAAAGCTTTTAAAATTCTCTCTAGAATTTTCAAAATCCATGTCCACATGTTTACAATTTCACGTCAAAAAATTGCTAAAATTCCAGTTGAAATTTTTTCAAAGTCCCTTAAAAATTTTCCAATTTTTGTCCCAATTCTTCCCATTCCCATTGAAACTTTTCAAATCCCTCTCAAAATTGTTGAAATTCTGTTGAAGCTTTTAAAATTCTCTCTACAATTTTCAAAATCCATGTCCACATGTTTACAATTTCACGTCAAAAAATGGCTAAAATTCCAGTTGAAATTTTTTCAAAGTCCCTTAAAAATTTTCCAATTTTTGTCCCAATTCTTCCCATTCCCATTGAAACTTTTCAAATCCCTCTCAAAATTGTTGAAATTCTGTTGAAGCTTTTAAAATTCTCTCTAGAATTTTCAAAATCCATGTCCACATGTTTACAATTTCACATAAAAAATTGCTAAAATTCCAGTTGAAATTTTTTCAAAGTCCCTTAAAAATTTTCCAATTTTTGTCCCAATTCTTCCCATTCCCATTGAAACTTTTCAAATCCCTCTCAAAATTGTTGAAATTCTGTTGAAGCTTTTAAAATTCTCTCTAGAATTTTCAAAATCCATGGCCACATGTTTACAATTTCACGTCAAAAAATTGCTAAAATTCCAGTTGAAATTTTTTCAAAGTCCCTTAAAAATTTTCCAATTTTTGTCCCAATTCTTCCCATTCCCATTGAAACTTTTCAAATCCCTCTCAAAAGTGTTGAAATTCTGTTTAAGCTTTTAAAATTCTCTCTAGAATTTTCAAAATCCATGTCCACATGTTTACAATTTCACGTCAAAAAATTGCTAAAATTCCAGTTGAAATTTTTTCAAAGTCCCTTAAAAATTTTCCAATTTTTGTCCCAATTCTTCCCATTCCCATTGAAACTTTTCAAATCCCTCTCAAAATTGTTGAAATTCTCTTGAAGCTTTTAAAATTCTCTCTAGAATTTTCAAAATCCACTTCCACATGTTTACAATTTCACGTCAAAAAATGGATAAAATTCCAGTTGAAATTTTTTCAAAGTCCCTGAAAAATTTTCCAATTTTTGTCCCAATTCTTCCCATTCCCATTGAAACTTTTCAAATCCCTCTCAAAATTGTTGAAATTCTGTTAAAGCTTTTAAAATTCTCTCTAGAATTTTCAAAATCCATGTCCACATGTTTACAATTTCACGTCAAAAAATTGCTAAAATTCCAGTTGAAATTTTTTCAAAGTCCCTTAAAAATTTTCCAATTTTTGTCCCAATTCTTCCCATTCCCATTGAAACTTTTCAAATCCCTCTCAAAATTGTTGAAATTCTGTTGAAGCTTTTAAAATTCTCTCTAGAATTTTCAAAATCCATGGCCACATGTTTACAATTTCACGTCAAAAAATGGCTAAAATTCCAGTTGAAATTTTTTCAAAGTCCCTTAAAAATTTTCCAATTTTTGTCCCAATTCTTCCCATTCCCATTGAAACTTTTCAAATCCCTCTCAAAATTGTAGAAATTCTCTTGAAGCTTTTAAAATTCTCTCTAGAATTTTCCATATCCATGTCCACATGTTTACAATTTCACGTCAAAAAAATGCTAAAATTCCAGTTGAAATTTTGTCAAAGTCCCTTAAAAATTTTCCAATTTTTGTCCCAATTCTTCCCATTCCCATTGAAACTTTTCAAATCCCTCTCAAAATTGTAGAAATTCTGTTAAAGCATTTAAAATTCTCTCTAGAATTTTCAAAATCCATGTCCACATGTTTACAATTTCACGTAAAAAAAATGCTAAAATTCCAGTTGAAATTTTTTAAAAGTCCCTTAGAAGTTTTCCAATTTTTGTCCCAATTCTTCCCATTCCCATTGAAACTTTTCAAATCCCTCTCAAAATTGTTGAAATTCTGTTGAAGCTTTTAAAATTCTCTCTAGAATTTTCAAAATCCATGTCCACATGTTTACAATTTCATGTCAAAAAATGGCTAAAATTCCAGTTGAAATTTTTTCAAAGTCCCTTAAAAATTTTCCAATTTTTGTCCCAATTCTTCCCATTCCCATTGAAACTTTTCAAATCCCTCTCAAAATTGTTGAAATTCTCTTGAAGCTTTTAAAATTCTCTCTAGAATTTTCAAAATCCATGTCCACATGTTTACAATTTCACGTAAAAAATGGCTAAAATTCCAGTTGAAATTTTTTCAAAGTCCCTTAAAAATTTTCCAATTTTTGTCCCAATTCTTCCCATTCCCATTGAAACTTTTCAAATCCCTCTCAAAATTGTTGAAATTCTCTTGAAGCTTTTAAAATTCTCTCTAGAATTTTCAAAATCCATGTCCACATGTTTACAATTTCACGTAAAAAATGGCTAAAATTCCAGTTGAAATTTTTTCAAAGTCCCTTAAAAATTTTCCAATTTTTGTCCCAATTCTTCCCATTCCCATTGAAACTTTTCAAATCCCTCTCAAAATTGTAGAAATTCTGTTAAAGCATTTAAAATTCTCTCTAGAATTTTCAAAATCCATGTCCACATGTTTACAATTTCACGTAAAAAAAATGCTAAAATTCCAGTTGAAATTTTTTAAAAGTCCCTTAGAAGTTTTCCAATTTTTGTCCCAATTCTTCCCATTCCCATTGAAACTTTTCAAATCCCTCTCAAAATTGTTGAAATTCTGTTGAAGCTTTTAAAATTCTCTCTAGAATTTTCAAAATCCATGTCCACATGTTTACAATTCATGTAAAAAAATTGCTAAAATTCCAGTTGAAATTTTTTCAAAGTCCCTTCAAAATTTTCCAATTTTTGTCCCAATTCTTCCCATTCCCATTGAAACTTTTCAAATCCCTCTCAAAATTGTTGAAATTCTGTTGAAGCTTTTAAAATTCTCTCTAGAATTTTCAAAATCCATGTCCACATGTTTACAATTTCACATAAAAAAATGGCTAAAATTCCAGTTGAAATTTTTTCAAAGTCCCTTAAAAATTTTCCAATTTTTGTCCCAATTCTTCCCATTCCCATTGAAACTTTTCAAATCCCTCTCAAAATTGTTGAAATTCTGTTGAAGCTTTTAAAATTCTCTCTAGAATTTTCAAATTCCATGGCCACATGTTTACAATTTCATGTCAAAAAATGGCTAAAATTCCAGTTGAAATTTTTTAAAAGTCCCTTAAAAATTTTCCAATTTTTGTCCCAATTCTTCCCATTCCCATTGAAACTTTTCAAATCCCTCTCAAAATTGTTGAAATTCTCTTGAAGCTTTTAAAATTCTCTCTAGAATTTTCAAAATCCATGTCCACATGTTTACAATTTCACGTCAAAAAATGGCTAAAATTCCAGTTGAAATTTTTTCAAAGTCCCTTAAAAATTTTCCAATTTTTGTCCCAATTCTTCCCATTCCCATTGAAACTTTTCAAATCCCTCTCAAAATTGTTAAATTCTGTTGAAGCTTTTAAAATTCTCTCTAGAATTTTCAAAATCCATGGCCACATGTCTACAATTTCACATAAAAAAATGGCTAAAATTCCAGTTGAAATTTTTTCAAAGTCCCTTAAAAATTTTCCAATTTTTGTCCCAATTCTTCCCATTCCCATTGAAACTTTTCAAATCCCTCTCAAAATTGTAGAAATTCTCTTGAAGCTTTTAAAATTCTCTCTAGAATTTTCCATATCCATGTCCACATGTTTACAATTTCACGTCAAAAAAATGCTAAAATTCCAGTTGAAATTTTTTCAAAGTCCCTTAAAAATTTTCCAATTTTTGTCCCAATTCTTCCCATTCCCATTGAAACTTTTCAAATCCCTCTCAAAAATTGTTGAAATTCTCTTGAAGCTTTTAAAATTCTCTCTAGAATTTTCAAAATCCATGTCCACATGTTTACAATTTCACGTCAAAAAATTGCTAAAATTCCAGTTGAAATTTTTTCAAAGTCCCTTAAAAATTTTCCAATTTTTGTCCCAATTCTTCCCATTCCCATTGAAACTTTTCAAATCCCTCTCAAAATTGTTGAAATTCTCTTGAAGCTTTTAAAATTCTCTCTAGAATTTTCAAAATCCATGTCCACATGTTTACAATTTCACGTCAAAAAATGGCTAAAATTCCAGTTGAAATTTTTTCAAAGTCCCTTAAAAATTTTCCAATTTTTGTCCCAATTCTTCCCATTCCCATTGAAACTTTTCAAATCCCTCTCAAAATTGTAGAAATTCTGTTAAAGCATTTAAAATTCTCTCTAGAATTTTCAAAATCCATGTCCACATGTTTACAATTTCACGTAAAAAAAATGCTAAAATTCCAGTTGAAATTTTTTCAAAGTCCCTTAAAAATTTTCCAATTTTTGTCCCAATTCTTCCCATTCCCATTGAAACTTTTCAAATCCCTCTCAAAATTGTTGAAATTCTCTTGAAGCTTTTAAAATTCTCTCTAGAATTTTCAAAATCCATGTCCACATGTTTACAATTTCATGTCAAAAAATGGCTAAAATTCCAGTTGAAATTTTTTCAAAGTCCCTTAAAAATTTTCCAATTTTTGTCCCAATTCTTCCCATTCCCATTGAAACTTTTCAAATCCCTCTCAAAATTGTTGAAATTCTCTTGAAGCTTTTAAAATTCTCTCTAGAATTTTCAAAATCCATGTCCACATGTTTACAATTTCACGTAAAAAATGGCTAAAATTCCAGTTGAAATTTTTTCAAAGTCCCTTAAAAATTTTCCAATTTTTGTCCCAATTCTTCCCATTCCCATTGAAACTTTTCAAATCCCTCTCAAAATTGTTGAAATTCTCTTGAAGCTTTTCAAATTCTCTCTAGAATTTTCAAAATCCATGTCCACATGTTTACAATTTCACGTAAAAAATGGCTAAAATTCCAGTTGAAATTTTTTCAAAGTCCCTTAAAAATTTTCCAATTTTTGTCCCAATTCTTCCCATTCCCATTGAAACTTTTCAAATCCCTCTCAAAATTGTTGAAATTCTCTTGAAGCTTTTAAAATTCTCTCTAGAATTTTCAAAATCCATGTCCACATGTTCACAATTTCACGTCAAAAAATGGCTAAAATTCCAGTTGAAATTTTTTCAAAGTCCCTTAAAAATTTTCCAATTTTTGTCCCAATTCTTCCCATTCCCATTGAAACTTTTCAAATCCCTCTCAAAATTGTTGAAATTCTGTTAAAGCTTTTAAAATTCTCTCTAGAATTTTCAAAATCCACTTCAACATGTTTACAATTTCACGTCAAAAAATTGCTAAAATTCCAGTTGAAATTTTTTCAAAGTCCCTTAAAAATTTTCCAATTTTTGTCCCAATTCTTCCCATTCCCATTGAAACTTTTCAAATCCCTCTCAAAATTGTTGAAATTCTGTTGAAGCTTTTAAAATTCTCTCTAGAATTTTCAAAATCCATGTCCACATGTTTACAATTTCACGTCAAAAAATGGCTAAAATTCCAGTTGAAATTTTTTCAAAGTCCCTTAAAAATTTTCCAATTTTTGTCCCAATTCTTCCCATTCCCATTGAAACTTTTCAAATCCCTCTCAAAATTGTTGAAATTCTGTTGAAGCTTTTAAAATTCTCTCTACAATTTTCAAAATCCATGTCCACATGTTTACAATTTCACGTCAAAAAATGGCTAAAATTCCAGTTGAAATTTTTTCAAAGTCCCTTAAAAATTTTCCAATTTTTGTCCCAATTCTTCCCATTCCCATTGAAACTTTTCAAATCCCTCTCAAAATTGTAGAAATTCTGTTAAAGCATTTAAAATTCTCTCTAGAATTTTCAAAATCCATGTCCACATGTTTACAATTTCACGTAAAAAAAATGCTAAAATTCCAGTTGAAATTTTTTAAAAGTCCCTTAGAAGTTTTCCAATTTTTGTCCCAATTCTTCCCATTCCCATTGAAACTTTTCAAATCCCTCTCAAAATTGTTGAAATTCTGTTGAAGCTTTTAAAATTCTCTCTAGAATTTTCAAAATCCATGTCCTCATGTTTACAATTCATGTAAAAAAATTGCTAAAATTCCAGTTGAAATTTTTTCAAAGTCCCTTCAAAATTTTCCAATTTTTGTCCCAATTCTTCCCATTCCCATTGAAACTTTTCAAATCCCTCTCAAAATTGTTGAAATTCTGTTGAAGCTTTTAAAATTCTCTCTAGAATTTTCAAAATCCATGTCCACATGTTTACAATTTCACATAAAAAAATGGCTAAAATTCCAGTTGAAATTTTTTCAAAGTCCCTTAAAAATTTTCCAATTTTTGTCCCAATTCTTCCCATTCCCATTGAAACTTTTCAAATCCCTCTCAAAATTGTTGAAATTCTGTTGAAGCTTTTAAAATTCTCTCTAGAATTTTCAAATTCCATGGCCACATGTTTACAATTTCATGTCAAAAAATGGCTAAAATTCCAGTTGAAATTTTTTAAAAGTCCCTTAAAAATTTTCCAATTTTTGTCCCAATTCTTCCCATTCCCATTGAAACTTTTCAAATCCCTCTCAAAATTGTTGAAATTCTCTTGAAGCTTTTAAAATTCTCTCTAGAATTTTCAAAATCCATGTCCACATGTTTACAATTTCACGTAAAAAATGGCTAAAATTCCAGTTGAAATTTTTTCAAAGTCCCTTAAAAATTTTCCAATTTTTGTCCCAATTCTTCCCATTCCCATTGAAACTTTTCAAATCCCTCTCAAAATTGTTAAATTCTGTTGAAGCTTTTAAAATTCTCTCTAGAATTTTCAAAATCCATGGCCACATGTCTACAATTTCACATAAAAAAATGGCTAAAATTCCAGTTGAAATTTTTTCAAAGTCCCTTAAAAATTTTCCAATTTTTGTCCCAATTCTTCCCATTCCCATTGAAACTTTTCAAATCCCTCTCAAAATTGTAGAAATTCTCTTGAAGCTTTTAAAATTCTCTCTAGAATTTTCCATATCCATGTCCACATGTTTACAATTTCACGTCAAAAAAATGCTAAAATTCCAGTTGAAATTTTTTCAAAGTCCCTTAAAAATTTTCCAATTTTTGTCCCAATTCTTCCCATTCCCATTGAAACTTTTCAAATCCCTCTCAAAAATTGTTGAAATTCTCTTGAAGCTTTTAAAATTCTCTCTAGAATTTTCAAAATCCATGTCCACATGTTTACAATTTCACGTCAAAAAATTGCTAAAATTCCAGTTGAAATTTTTTCAAAGTCCCTTAAAAATTTTCCAATTTTTGTCCCAATTCTTCCCATTCCCATTGAAACTTTTCAAATCCCTCTCAAAATTGTTGAAATTCTCTTGAAGCTTTTAAAATTCTCTCTAGAATTTTCAAAATCCATGTCCACATGTTTACAATTTCACGTCAAAAAATGGCTAAAATTCCAGTTGAAATTTTTTCAAAGTCCCTTAAAAATTTTCCAATTTTTGTCCCAATTCTTCCCATTCCCATTGAAACTTTTCAAATCCCTCTCAAAATTGTTGAAATTCTCTTGAAGCTTTTAAAATTCTCTCTAGAATTTTCAAAATCCATGTCCACATGTTCACAATTTCACGTAAAAAAATTGCTAAAATTCCAGTTGAAATTTTTTCAAAGTCCCTTAAAAATTTTCCAATTTTTGTCCCAATTCTTCCCATTCCCATTCAAACTTTTCAAATCCCTCTCAAAATTGTTGAAATTCTCTTGAAGCTTTTAAAATTCTCTCTAGAATTTTCAAAATCCACTTCCACATGTTTACAATTTCACGTCAAAAAATGGCTAAAATTCCAGTTGAAATTTTTTCAAAGTCCCTTAAAAATTTTCCAATTTTTGTCCCAATTCTTTCCATTCCCATTGAAACTTTTCAAATCCCTCTCAAAATTGTTGAAATTCTGTTGAAGCTTTTAAAATTCTCTCTAGAATTTTCAAAATCCATGTCCACATGTTTACAATTTCACGTCAAAAAATGGCTAAAATTCCAGTTGAAATTTTTTCAAAGTCCCTTAAAAATTTTCCAATTTTTGTCCCAATTCTTCCCATTCCCATTGAAACTTTTCAAATCCCTCTCAAAATTGTTGAAATTCTGTTGAAGCTTTTAAAATTCTCTCTAGAATTTTCAAATTCCATGGCCACATGTTTACAATTTCATGTCAAAAAATGGCTAAAATTCCAGTTGAAATTTTTTCAAAGTCCCTTAAAAATTTTCCAATTTTTGTCCCAATTCTTCCCATTCCCATTGAAACTTTTCAAATCCCTCTCAAAATTGTTGAAATTCTCTTGAAGCTTTTAAAATTCTCTCTAGAATTTTCAAAATCCATGGCCACATGTTTACAATTTCACGTAAAAAATGGCTAAAATTCCAGTTGAAATTTTTTCAAAGTCCCTTAAAAATTTTCCAATTTTTGTCCCAATTCTTCCCATTCCCATTGAAACTTTTCAAATCCCTCTCAAAATTGTTGAAATTCTGTTGAAGCTTTTAAAATTCTCTCTAGAATTTTCAAAATCCATGGCCACATGTTTACAATTTCACGTCAAAAAATGGCTAAAATTCCAGTTGAAATTTTTTCAAAGTCCCTTAAAAATTTTCCAATTTTTGTCCCAATTCTTCCCATTCCCATTGAAACTTTTCAAATCCCTCTCAAAATTGTAGAAATTCTCTTGAAGCTTTTAAAATTCTCTCTAGAATTTTCAAAATCCATGTCCACATGTTTACAATTTCACGTCAAAAAATGGCTAAAATTCCAGTTGAAATTTTTTCAAAGTCCCTTAAAAATTTTCCAATTTTTGTCCCAATTCTTCCCATTCCCATTGAAACTTTTCAAATCCCT
This sequence comes from Streptopelia decaocto, assembly GCF_964273445.1. Lineage (NCBI taxonomy): Eukaryota > Metazoa > Chordata > Aves > Columbiformes > Columbidae > Streptopelia > Streptopelia decaocto. The sequence goes on from NW_028115917.1 coordinate 23,214, forward strand.
CTCAAAATTGTTGAAATTCTCTTGAAGCTTTTAAAATTCTCTCTAGAATTTTCAAAATCCATGTCCACATGTTTACAATTTCACGTCAAAAAATGGCTAAAATTCCAGTTGAAATTTTTTCAAAGTCCCTTAATATTTTTCCAATTTTTGTCCCAATTCTTCCCATTCCCATTGAAACTTTTCAAATCCCTCTCAAAATTGTAGAAATTCTCTTGAAGCTTTTAAAATTCTCTCTAGAATTTTCAAAATCCATGTCCACATGTTTACAATTTCACGTAAAAAAAATGCTAAAATTCCAGTTGAAATTTTTTCAAAGTCCCTTAAAAATTTTCCAATTTTTGTCCCAATTCTTCCCATTCCCATTGAAACTTCTCAAATCCCTCTCAAAATAATTGAAATTCTGTTAAAGCTTTAAAAATTCTCTCTAGAATTTTCAAAATCCATGTCCACATCTTTACAATTTCACATCATAAAATGGCTAAAATTCCAGTTGAAATTTTTTCAAAGTCCCTTAAAAATTTTCCAATTTTTGTCCGAATTCTTCCCATTCCCATTGAAACTTTTCAAATCCCTCTCAAAATTGTTGAAATTCTCTTGAAGCTTTTAAAATTCTCTCTAGAATTTTCAAAATCCATGTCCACATGTTCACAATTTCACGTAAAAAAATTGCTAAAATTCCAGTTGAAATTTTTTAAAAGTCCCTTAGAAGTTTTCCAATTTTTGTCCCAATTCTTCCCATTCCCATTGAAACTTTTCAAATCCCTCTCAAAATTGTTGAAATTCTGTTGAAGCTTTTAAAATTCTCTCTAGAATTTTCAAAATCCACTTCCACATGTTTACAATTTCACGTCAAAAAATGGCTAAAATTCCAGTTGAAATTTTTTCAAAGTCCCTTAAAAATTTTCCAATTTTTGTCCCAATTCTTTCCATTCCCATTGAAACTTTTCAAATCCCTCTCAAAATTGTTGAAATTCTGTTTAAGCTTTTAAAATTCTCTCTAGAATTTTCAAAATCCACGTCCACATGTTTACAATTTCACGTAAAAAAAATTGCTAAAATTCCAGTTGAAATTTTTTCAAAGTCCCTTAAAAATTTTCCAATTTTTGTCCCAATTCTTCCCATTCCCATTGAAACTTTTCAAATCCCTCTCAAAATTGTTGAAATTCTGTTAAAGCTTTTAAAATTCTCTCTAGAATTTTCAAAATCCATGGCCACATGTTTACAATTTCACGTCAAAAAATTGCTAAAATTCCAGTTGAAATTTTTTCAAAGTCCCTTAAAAATTTTCCAATTTTTGTCCCAATTCTTCCCATTCCCATTGAAACTTTTCAAATCCCTCTCAAAATTGTTGAAATTCTCTTGAAGCTTTTAAAATTCTCTCTAGAATTTTCAAAATCCATGGCCACATGTTTACAATTTCACGTCAAAAAATGGCTAAAATTCCAGTTGAAATTTTTTCAAAGTCCCTTAAAAATTTTCCAATTTTTGTCCCAATTCTTCCCATTCCCATTGAAACTTTTCAAATCCCTCTCAAAATTGTTGAAATTCTGTTGAAGCTTTTAAAATTCTCTCTACAATTTTCAAAATCCATGTCCACATGTTTACAATTTCACGTCAAAAAATGGCTAAAATTCCAGTTGAAATTTTTTCAAAGTCCCTTAAAAATTTTCCAATTTTTGTCCCAATTCTTCCCATTCCCATTGAAACTTTTAAAATCCCTCTCAAAAGTGTTGAAATTCTGTTGAAGCTTTTAAAATTCTCTCTAGAATTTTCAAAATCCATGGCCACATGTTTACAATTTCACATAAAAAAATGGCTAAAATTCCAGTTGAAATTTTTTCAAAGTCCCTTAAAAATTTTCCAATTTTTGTCCCAATTCTTCCCATTCCCATTGAATCTTTTCAAATCCCTCTCAAAATTGTTGAAATTCTGTTAAAGCTTTTAAAATTCTCTCTAGAATTTTCAAAATCCATGTCCACATGTTTACAATTTCATGTCAAAAAATGGCTAAAATTCCAGTTGAAATTTTTTCAAAGTCCCTTAAAAATTTTCCAATTTTTGTCCCAATTCTTCCCATTCCCATTGAAACTTTTCAAATCCCTCTCAAAAGTGTTGAAATTCTCTTGAAGCTTTTAAAATTCTCTCTAGAATTTTCAAAATCCATGTCCACATGTTTACAATTTCACGTAAAAAAAATGCTAAAATTCCAGTTGAAATTTTTTCAAAGTCCCTTAAAAATTTTCCAATTTTTGTCCCAATTCTTCCCATTCCCATTGAAACTTTTCAAATCCCTCTCAAAAGTGTTGAAATTCTCTTGAAGCTTTTAAAATTCTCTCTAGAATTTTCAAAATCCATGTCCACATGTTCACAATTTCACGTCAAAAAATGGCTAAAATTCCAGTTGAAATTTTTTCAAAGTCCCTGAAAAATTTTCCAATTTTTGTCCCAATTCTTCCCATTCCCATTGAAACTTTTCAAATCCCTCTCAAAATTGTTGAAATTCTCTTGAAGCTTTTAAAATTCTCTCTAGAATTTTCAAAATCCATGTCCACATGTTTACAATTTCACGTAAAAAAAATGCTAAAATTCCAGTTGAAATTTTTTCAAAGTCCCTGAAAAATTTTCCAATTTTTGTCCCAATTCTTCCCATTCCCATTGAAACTTCTCAAATTTCTCTCAAAATCGTTGAAATTCTGTTAAAGCTTTTAATATTCTCTCTAGAATTTTCAAAATCCATGGCCACATGTTTACAATTTCACATAAAAAAATGGCTAAAATTCCAGTTGAAATTTTTTCAAAGTCCCTTAAAAATTTTCCAATTTTTGTCCCAATTCTTCCCTTTCCCATTGAAACTTTTCAAATCCCTCTCAAAAGTGTTGAAATTCTCTTGAAGCTTTTAAAATTCTCTCTAGAATTTTCAAAATCCATGTCCACATGTTCACAATTTCACGTCAAAAAATGGCTAAAATTCCAGTTGAAATTTTTCCAAAGTCCCTTAAAAATTTTCCAATTTTTGTCCCAATTCTTCCCATTCCCATTGAAACTTTTCAAATCCCTCTCAAAACTGTTGAAATTCTCTTGAAGCTTTTAAAATTCTCTCTAGAATTTTCAAAATCCATGTCCACATGTTCACAATTTCACGTCAAAAAATGGCTAAAATTCCAGTTGAAATTTTTTCAAAGTCCCTTAAAAATTTTCCAATTTTTGTCCCAATTCTTCCCATTCCCATTGAAACTTTTCAAATCCCTCTCAAAATTGTAGAAATTCTGTTAAAGCTTTTAAAATTCTCTCTAGAATTTTCAAAATCCATGTCCACATGTTTACAATTTCACGTCAAAAAATTGCTAAAATTCCAGTTGAAATTTTTTCAAAGTCCCTTAAAAATTTTCCAATTTTTGTCCCAATTCTTCCCATTCCCATTGAAACTTTTCAAATCCCTCTCAAAAGTGTTGAAATTCTGTTGAAGCTTTTAAAATTCTCTCTAGAATTTTCAAAATCCATGGCCACATGTTTACAATTTCACGTCAAAAAATGGCTAAAATTCCAGTTGAAATTTTTTCAAAGTCCCTGAAAAATTTTCCAATTTTTGTCCCAATTCTTCCCATTCCCATTGAAACTTTTCAAATCCCTCTCAAAATTGTTGAAATTCTCTTGAAGCTTTTAAAATTCTCTCTAGAATTTTCAAAATCCATGTCCACATGTTTACAATTTCACGTCAAAAAATGGCTAAAATTCCAGTTGAAATTTTTTCAAAGTCCCTTAAAAATTTTCCCATTTTTGTCCCAATTCTTCCCATTCCCATTGAAACTTTTCAAATCCCTCTCAAAATTGTTGAAATTCTCTTGAAGCTTTTAAAATTCTCTCTAGAATTTTCAAAATCCATGTCCACATGTTTACAATTTCTCGTCAAAAAATGGCTAAAATTCCAGTTGAAATTTTTTCAAAGTCCCTTAAAAATTTTCCAATTTTTGTCCCAATTCTTCCCATTCCCATTGAAACTTTTCAAATCCCTCTCAAAAGTGTTGAAATTCTCTTGAAGCTTTTAAAATTCTCTCTAGAATTTTCAAAATCCATGGCCACATGTTTACAATTTCTCGTCAAAAAATGGCTAAAATTCCAGTTGAAATTTTTTCAAAGTCCCTTAAAAATTTTCCAATTTTTGTCCCAATTCTTCCCATTCCCATTGAAACTTTTCAAATCCCTCTCAAAATTGTTGAAATTCTGTTGAAGCTTTTAAAATTCTCTCTAGAATTTTCAAAATCCATGGCCACATGTTTACAATTTCACATAAAAAAATGGCTAAAATTCCAGTTGAAATTTTTTCAAAGTCCCTTAAAAATTTTCCAATTTTTGTCCCAATTCTTCCCATTCCCATTGAAACTTTTCAAATCCCTCTCAAAATTGTTGAAATTCTCTTGAAGCTTTTAAAATTCTCTCTAGAATTTTCAAAATCCATGGCCACATGTCTACAATTTCACATCAAAAAATGGCTAAAATTCCAGTTGAAATTTTTTCAAAGTCCCTGAAAAATTTTCCAATTTTTGTCCCAATTCTTCCCATTCCCATTGAAACTTTTCAAATCCCTCTCAAAATTGTTGAAATTCTGTTGAAGCTTTAAAAATTCTCTCTAGAATTTTCAAAATCCATGTCCACATGTTTACAATTTCACGTAACAAAATGGCTAAAATTCCAGTTGAAATTTTTTCAAAGTCCCTTAAAAATTTTCCAATTTTTGTCCCAATTCTTCCCATTCCCATTGAAACTTTTCAAATCCCTCTCAAAATGGTTGAAATTCTGTTGAAGCTTTTAAAATTCTATCTAGAATTTTCAAAATCCATGGCCACATGTTTACAATTTCACGTCAAAAAATGGCTAAAATTCCAGTTGAAATTTTTTCAAAGTCCCTTAAAAATTTTCCAATTTTTGTCCCAATTCTTCCCATTCCCATTGAAACTTTTCAAATCCCTCTCAAAATTGTTGAAATTCTCTTGAAGCTTTTAAAATTCTCTCTAGAATTTTCAAAATCCATGTCCACATGTTTACAATTTCACGTCAAAAAATGGCTAAAATTCCAGTTGAAATTTTTTCAAAGTCCCTTAAAAATTTTCCAATTTTTGTCCCAATTCTTCCCATTCCCATTGAAACTTTTCAAATCCCTCTCAAAATTGTTGAAATTCTCTTGAAGCTTTTCAAATTCTCTCTAGAATTTTCAAAATCCATGTCCACATGTTTACAATTTCACGTAAAAAATGGCTAAAATTCCAGTTGAAATTTTTTCAAAGTCCCTTAAAAATTTTCCAATTTTTGTCCCAATTCTTCCCATTCCCATTGAAACTTTTCAAATCCCTCTCAAAATTGTTGAAATTCTCTTGAAGCTTTTAAAATTCTCTCTAGAATTTTCAAAATCCATGTCCACATGTTCACAATTTCACGTCAAAAAATGGCTAAAATTCCAGTTGAAATTTTTTAAAAGTCCCTTAAAAATTTTCCAATTTTTGTCCCAATTCTTCCCATTCCCATTGAAACTTTTCAAATCCCTCTCAAAATTGTTGAAATTCTGTTAAAGCTTTCAAAATTCTCTCTAGAATTTTCAAAATCCACTTCAACATGTTTACAATTTCACGTCAAAAAATTGCTAAAATTCCAGTTGAAATTTTTTCAAAGTCCCTTAAAAATTTTCCAATTTTTGTCCCAATTCTTCCCATTCCCATTGAAACTTTTCAAATCCCTCTCAAAATTGTTGAAATTCTGTTGAAGCTTTTAAAATTCTCTCTAGAATTTTCAAAATCCATGTCCACATGTTTACAATTTCACGTCAAAAAATGGCTAAAATTCCAGTTGAAATTTTTTCAAAGTCCCTTAAAAATTTTCCAATTTTTGTCCCAATTCTTCCCATTCCCATTGAAACTTTTCAAATCCCTCTCAAAATTGTTGAAATTCTGTTGAAGCTTTTAAAATTCTCTCTACAATTTTCAAAATCCATGTCCACATGTTTACAATTTCACGTCAAAAAATGGCTAAAATTCCAGTTGAAATTTTTTCAAAGTCCCTTAAAAATTTTCCAATTTTTGTCCCAATTCTTCCCATTCCCATTGAAACTTTTCAAATCCCTCTCAAAATTGTAGAAATTCTGTTAAAGCATTTAAAATTCTCTCTAGAATTTTCAAAATCCATGTCCACATGTTTACAATTTCACGTAAAAAAAATGCTAAAATTCCAGTTGAAATTTTTTAAAAGTCCCTTAGAAGTTTTCCAATTTTTGTCCCAATTCTTCCCATTCCCATTGAAACTTTTCAAATCCCTCTCAAAATTGTTGAAATTCTGTTGAAGCTTTTAAAATTCTCTCTAGAATTTTCAAAATCCATGTCCTCATGTTTACAATTCATGTAAAAAAATTGCTAAAATTCCAGTTGAAATTTTTTCAAAGTCCCTTCAAAATTTTCCAATTTTTGTCCCAATTCTTCCCATTCCCATTGAAACTTTTCAAATCCCTCTCAAAATTGTTGAAATTCTGTTGAAGCTTTTAAAATTCTCTCTAGAATTTTCAAAATCCATGTCCACATGTTTACAATTTCACATAAAAAAATGGCTAAAATTCCAGTTGAAATTTTTTCAAAGTCCCTTAAAAATTTTCCAATTTTTGTCCCAATTCTTCCCATTCCCATTGAAACTTTTCAAATCCCTCTCAAAATTGTTGAAATTCTGTTGAAGCTTTTAAAATTCTCTCTAGAATTTTCAAATTCCATGGCCACATGTTTACAATTTCATGTCAAAAAATGGCTAAAATTCCAGTTGAAATTTTTTAAAAGTCCCTTAAAAATTTTCCAATTTTTGTCCCAATTCTTCCCATTCCCATTGAAACTTTTCAAATCCCTCTCAAAATTGTTGAAATTCTCTTGAAGCTTTTAAAATTCTCTCTAGAATTTTCAAAATCCATGTCCACATGTTTACAATTTCACGTAAAAAATGGCTAAAATTCCAGTTGAAATTTTTTCAAAGTCCCTTAAAAATTTTCCAATTTTTGTCCCAATTCTTCCCATTCCCATTGAAACTTTTCAAATCCCTCTCAAAATTGTTAAATTCTGTTGAAGCTTTTAAAATTCTCTCTAGAATTTTCAAAATCCATGGCCACATGTCTACAATTTCACATAAAAAAATGGCTAAAATTCCAGTTGAAATTTTTTCAAAGTCCCTTAAAAATTTTCCAATTTTTGTCCCAATTCTTCCCATTCCCATTGAAACTTTTCAAATCCCTCTCAAAATTGTAGAAATTCTCTTGAAGCTTTTAAAATTCTCTCTAGAATTTTCCATATCCATGTCCACATGTTTACAATTTCACGTCAAAAAAATGCTAAAATTCCAGTTGAAATTTTTTCAAAGTCCCTTAAAAATTTTCCAATTTTTGTCCCAATTCTTCCCATTCCCATTGAAACTTTTCAAATCCCTCTCAAAAATTGTTGAAATTCTCTTGAAGCTTTTAAAATTCTCTCTAGAATTTTCAAAATCCATGTCCACATGTTTACAATTTCACGTCAAAAAATTGCTAAAATTCCAGTTGAAATTTTTTCAAAGTCCCTTAAAAATTTTCCAATTTTTGTCCCAATTCTTCCCATTCCCATTGAAACTTTTCAAATCCCTCTCAAAATTGTTGAAATTCTCTTGAAGCTTTTAAAATTCTCTCTAGAATTTTCAAAATCCATGTCCACATGTTTACAATTTCACGTCAAAAAATGGCTAAAATTCCAGTTGAAATTTTTTCAAAGTCCCTTAAAAATTTTCCAATTTTTGTCCCAATTCTTCCCATTCCCATTGAAACTTTTCAAATCCCTCTCAAAATTGTTGAAATTCTCTTGAAGCTTTTAAAATTCTCTCTAGAATTTTCAAAATCCATGTCCACATGTTCACAATTTCACGTAAAAAAATTGCTAAAATTCCAGTTGAAATTTTTTCAAAGTCCCTTAAAAATTTTCCAATTTTTGTCCCAATTCTTCCCATTCCCATTCAAACTTTTCAAATCCCTCTCAAAATTGTTGAAATTCTCTTGAAGCTTTTAAAATTCTCTCTAGAATTTTCAAAATCCACTTCCACATGTTTACAATTTCACGTCAAAAAATGGCTAAAATTCCAGTTGAAATTTTTTCAAAGTCCCTTAAAAATTTTCCAATTTTTGTCCCAATTCTTCCCATTCCCATTGAAACTTTTCAAATCCCTCTCAAAAGTGTTGAAATTCTGTTGAAGCTTTTAAAATTCTCTCTAGAATTTTCAAAATCCATGGCCACATGTTTACAATTTCACGTCAAAAAAATGGCTAAAATTCCAGTTGAAATTTTTTCAAAGTCCCTTAAAAATTTTCCAATTTTTGTCCCAATTCTTCCCATTCCCATTGAAACTTTTCAAATCCCTCTCAAAATTGTTGAAATTCTGTTGAAGCTTTTAAAATTCTCTCTAGAATTTTCAAATTCCATGGCCACATGTTTACAATTTCATGTCAAAAAATGGCTAAAATTCCAGTTGAAATTTTTTCAAAGTCCCTTAAAAATTTTCCAATTTTTGTCCCAATTCTTCCCATTCCCATTGAAACTTTTCAAATCCCTCTCAAAAATTGTTGAAATTCTCTTGAAGCTTTTAAAAATTCTCTCTAGAATTTTCAAAATCCATGGCCACATGTTTACAATTTCACGTAAAAAATGGCTAAATTCCAGTTGAAATTTTTCAAAGTCCCTTAAAAATTTTCCAATTTTTGTCCCAATTCTTCCCATTCCCATTGAAACTTTTCAAATCCCTCTCAAAATTGTTGAAATTCTCTTGAAGCTTTTAAAATTCTCTCTAGAATTTTCAAAATCCATGGCCACATGTTTACAATTTCACGTCAAAAAATGGCTAAAATTCCAGTTGAAATTTTTTCAAAGTCCCTTAAAAATTTTCCAATTTTTGTCCCAATTCTTCCCATTCCCATTGAAACTTTTCAAATCCCTCTCAAAATTGTAGAAATTCTCTTGAAGCTTTTAAAATTCTCTCTAGAATTTTCCATATCCATGTCCACATGTTTACAATTTCACGTCAAAAAATGGCTAAAATTCCAGTTGAAATTTTTTCAAAGTCCCTTAAAAATTTTCCAATTTTTGTCCCAATTCTTCCCATTCCCATTGAAACTTTTCAAATCCCTCTCAAAATTGTTGAAATTCTCTTGAAGCTTTTAAAATTCTCTCTAGAATTTTCAAAATCCATGGCCACATGTTTACAATTTCACGTCAAAAAATGGCTAAAATTCCAGTTGAAATTTTTTCAAAGTCCCTTAATATTTTTCCAATTTTTGTCCCAATTCTTCCCATTCCCATTGAAACTTTTCAAATCCCTCTCAAAATTGTAGAAATTCTCTTGAAGCTTTTAAAATTCTCTCTAGAATTTTCAAAATCCATGTCCACATGTTTACAATTTCACGTAAAAAAAATGCTAAAATTCCAGTTGAAATTTTTTCAAAGTCCCTTAAAAATTTTCCAATTTTTGTCCCAATTCTTCCCATTCCCATTGAAACTTCTCAAATCCCTCTCAAAATAATTGAAATTCTGTTAAAGCTTTAAAAATTTCTCTCTAGAATTTTCAAAATCCATGTCCACATCTTTACAATTTCACATCATAAAATGGCTAAAATTCCAGTTGAAATTTTTTCAAAGTCCCTTAAAAATTTTCCAATTTTTGTCCGAATTCTTCCCATTCCCATTGAAACTTTTCAAATCCCTCTCAAAATTGTTGAAATTCTCTTGAAGCTTTTAAAATTCTCTCTAGAATTTTCAAAATCCATGTCCACATGTTCACAATTTCACGTAAAAAAATTGCTAAAATTCCAGTTGAAATTTTTTAAAAGTCCCTTAGAAGTTTTCCAATTTTTGTCCCAATTCTTCCCATTCCCATTGAAACTTTTCAAATCCCTCTCAAAATTGTTGAAATTCTGTTGAAGCTTTTAAAATTCTCTCTAGAATTTTCAAAAATCCACTTCCACATGTTTACAATTTCACGTCAAAAAATGGCTAAAATTCCAGTTGAAATTTTTTCAAAGTCCCCTTAAAAATTTTCCAATTTTTGTCCCAATTCTTTCCATTCCCATTGAAACTTTTCAAATCCCTCTCAAAATTGTTGAAATTCTGTTTAAGCTTTTAAAATTCTCTCTAGAATTTTCAAAATCCGTCCACATGTTTACAATTTCACGTAAAAAAAATTGCTAAAATTCCAGTTGAAATTTTTTCAAAGTCCCTTAAAAATTTTCCAATTTTTGTCCCAATTCTTCCCATTCCCATTGAAACTTTTCAAATCCCTCTCAAAATTGTTGAAATTCTGTTAAAGCTTTTAAAATTCTCTCTAGAATTTTCAAAATCCATGGCCACATGTTTACAATTTCACGTCAAAAAATTGCTAAAATTCCAGTTGAAATTTTTTCAAAGTCCCTTAAAAATTTTCCAATTTTGTCCCAATTCTTCCCATTCCCATTGAAACTTTTCAAATCCCTCTCAAAATTGTTGAAATTCTCTTGAAGCTTTTAAAATTCTCTCTAGAATTTTCAAAATCCATGGCCACATGTTTACAATTTCACGTCAAAAAATGGCTAAAATTCCAGTTGAAATTTTTTCAAAGTCCCTTAAAAATTTTCCAATTTTTGTCCCAATTCTTCCCATTCCCATTGAAACTTTTCAAATCCCTCTCAAAATTGTTGAAATTCTGTTGAAGCTTTTAAAATTCTCTCTACAATTTTCAAAATCCATGTCCACATGTTTACAATTTCACGTCAAAAATTGCTAAAATTCCAGTTGAAATTTTTTCAAAGTCCCTTAAAAATTTTCCAATTTTTGTCCCAATTCTTCCCATTCCCATTGAAACTTTTAAAATCCTCTCAAAAGTGTTGAAATTCTGTTGAAGCTTTTAAAATTCTCTCTAGAATTTTCAAAATCCATGGCCACATGTTTACAATTTCACATAAAAAAATGGCTAAAATTCCAGTTGAAATTTTTTCAAAGTCCCTTAAAAATTTTCCAATTTTTGTCCCAATTCTTCCCATTC
>NW_028115916.1:0-21840 GCF_964273445.1 Streptopelia decaocto
GATTTGAAAAGTTTCAATGGGAATGGGAAGAATTGGGACAAAAATTGGAAAATTTTTAAGGGACTTTGAAAAAATTTCAACTGGAATTTTAGCCATTTTTTGACGTGAAATTGTAAACATGTGGACATGGATTTTGAAAATTCTAGAGAGAATTTTAAAAGCTTCAAGAGAATTTCAACAATTTTGAGAGGGATTTGAAAAGTTTCAATGGGAATGGGAAGAATTGGGACAAAAATTGGAAAATTTTTAAGGGACTTTGAAAAAATTTCAACTGGAATTTTAGCCATTTTTTGACGTGAAATTGTAAACATGTTGAAGTGGATTTTGAAAATTCTAGAGAGAATTTTAAAAGCTTCAACAGAATTTCAACAATTTTGAGAGGGATTTGAAAAGTTTCAATGGGAATGGGAAGAATTGGGACAAAAATTGGAAAATTTTTCAGGGACTTTGAAAAAATTTCAACTGGAATTTTAGCCATTTTTTGAAGTGAAATTGTAAACATGTGGACATGGATTTTGAAAATTCTAGAGAGAATTTTAAAAGCTTCAACAGAATTTCCACAATTTTGAGAGGGATTTGAAAAGTTTCAATGGGAATGGGAAGAATTGGGACAAAAATTGGAAAATTTTTAAGGGACTTTGAAAAAATTTCAACTGGAATTTTAGCCTTTTTTTATGTGAAATTGTTAACATGTGGACATGGATTTTGAAAATTCTAGAGAGAATTTAAAAGCTTCAAGAGAATTTCAACAATTTTGAGAGGGATTTGAAAAGTTTCAATGGGAATGGGAAGAATTGGGACAAAAATTGGAAAATTTTGAAGGGACTTTGAAAAAATTTCAACTGGAATTTTAGCCATTTTTTGACGTGAAATTGTAAACATGTGGACATGGATTTTGAAAATTCTAGAGAGAATTTTAAAAGCTTCAACAGAATTTCAACAATTTTGAGAGGGACTTGAAAAGTTTCAATGGGAATGGGAAGAATTGGGACAAAAATTGGAAAATTTTGAAGGGACTTTGAAAAAATTTCAACTGGAATTTTAGCAATTTTGACGTGAAATTGTAAACATGTGGCCATGGATTTTGAAAATTGTAGAGAGAATTTTAAAAGCTTCAACAGAATTTCAACAATTTTGAGAGGGATTTGAAAAGTTTCAATGGGAATGGGAAGAATTGGGACAAAAATTGGAAAATTTTTAAGGGACTTTGAAAAAATTTCAGCTGGAATTTTAGCCATTTTTTGACGTGAAATTGTAAACATGTAGACATGGATTTTGAAAATTCTAGAGAGAATTTTAAAAGCTTCAACAGAATTTCAACAATTTTGAGAGGGATTTGAAAGTTTCAATGGGAATGGGAAGAATTGGGACAAAAATTGGAAAATTTTTAAGGGACTTTGAAAAAATTTCAACTGGAATTTTAGCCATTTTTTGACGTGAAATTGTAAACATGTGGACATGGATTTTGAAAATTCTAGAGAGAATTTTAAAAGCTTCAACAGAATTTCCACAATTTTGAGAGGGATTTGAAAAGTTTCAATGGGAATGGGAAGAATTGGGACAAAAATTGGAAAATTTTTAAGGGACTTTGAAAAATTTCAACTGGAATTTTAGCCATTTTTTGACGTGAAATTGTAAACATGTGGACATGGATTTTGAAAATTCTAGAGAGAATTTAAAAAGCTTCAAGAGAATTTCCACAATTTTGAGAGGGATTTGAAAAGTTTCAATGGGAATGGGAAGAATTGGGACAAAAATTGGAAAATTTTTAAGGGACTTTGAAAAAATTTCAACTGGAATTTTAGCCATTTTTTGACGTGAAATTGTAAACATGTGGACATGGATTTTGAAAATTCTAGAGAGAATTTTAAAAGCTTCAAGAGAATTTCAACAATTTTGAGAGGGATTTGAAAAGTTTCAATGGGAATGGGAAGAATTGGGACAAAAATTGGAAAATTTTTCAGGGACTTTGAAAAAATTTCAACTGGAATTTTAGCCATTTTTTGACGTGAAATTGTAAACATGTGGACATGGATTTTGAAAATTCTAGAGAGAATTTTAAAAGCTTCAAGAGAATTTCCACAATTTTGAGAGGGATTTGAAAAGTTTCAATGGGAATGGGAAGAATTGGGACAAAAATTGGAAAATTTTTAAGGGACTTTGAAAAAATTTCAACTGGAATTTTAGCCATTTTTTGACGTGAAATTGTAAACATGTGGACATGGATTTTGAAAATTCTAGAGAGAATTTTAAAAGCTTCAAGAGAATTTCAACAATTTTGAGAGGGATTTGAAAAGTTTCAATGGGAATGGAAGAATTGGGACAAAAATTGGAAAATTTTTAAGGGACTTTGAAAAAATTTCAACTGGAATTTTAGCCATTTTTTGACGTGAAATTGTAAACATGTGGACATGGATTTTGAAAATTCTAGAGAGAATTTTAAAAAGCTTCAACAGAATTTCAACAATTTTGAGAGGGATTTGAAAAGTTTCAATGGGAATGGGAAGAATTGGGACAAAAATTGGAAAACTTTTAAGGGACTTTGAAAAAATTTCAACTGGAATTTTAGCCATTTTTTGACGTGAAATTGTAAACATGATGAAGTGGATTTTGAAAATTCTAGAGAGAATTTTAAAAGCTTCAAGAGAATTTCAACAATTTTGAGAGGGATTTGAAAAGTTTCAATGGGAATGGGAAGAATTGGGACAAAAATTGGAAAATTTTTAAGGGACTTTGAAAAAATTTCAACTGGAATTTTAGCCATTTTTTGACGTGAAATTGTAAACATGTTGAAGTGGATTTTGAAAATTCTAGAGAGAATTTTAAAAGCTTCAACAGAATTTCAACAATTTTGAGAGGGATTTGAAAAGTTTCAATGGGAATGGGAAGAATTGGGACAAAAATTGGAAAATTTTTCAGGGACTTTGAAAAAATTTCAACTGGAATTTTAGCCATTTTTGACGTGAAATTGTAAACATGTGGACATGGATTTTGAAAATTCTAGAGAGAATTTTAAAAGCTTCAACAGAATTTCCACAATTTTGAGAGGGATTTGAAAAGTTTCAATGGGAATGGGAAGAATTGGGACAAAAATTGGAAAATTTTTAAGGGACTTTGAAAAAATTTCAACTGGAATTTTAGCCTTTTTTTATGTGAAATTGTTAACATGTGGACATGGATTTTGAAAATTCTAGAGAGAATTTTAAAAGCTTCAAGAGAATTTCAACAATTTTGAGAGGGATTTGAAAAGTTTCAATGGGAATGGGAAGAATTGGGACAAAAATTGGAAAATTTTTAAGGGACTTTGAAAAAATTTCAACTGGAATTTTAGCCATTTTTTGACGTGAAATTGTAAACATGTGGACATGGATTTTGAAAATTCTAGAGAGAATTTTAAAAGCTTCAACAGAATTTCAACAATTTTGAGAGGGACTTGAAAAGTTTCAATGGGAATGGGAAGAATTGGGACAAAAATTGGAAAATTTTGAAGGGACTTTGAAAAATTTCAACTGGAATTTTAGCAATTTTGACGTGAAATTGTAAACATGTGGCCATGGATTTTGAAAATTCTAGAGAGAATTTTAAAAGCTTCAACAGAATTTCAACAATTTTGAGAGGGATTTGAAAAGTTTCAATGGGAATGGGAAGAATTGGGACAAAAATTGGAAATTTTTAAGGGACTTTGAAAAAATTTCAGCTGGAATTTTAGCCATTTTTTGACGTGAAATTGTAAACATGTAGACATGGATTTTGAAAATTCTAGAGAGAATTTTAAAAGCTTCAAGAGAATTTCCACAATTTTGAGAGGGATTTGAAAAGTTTCAATGGGAATGGGAAGAATTGGGACAAAAATTGGAAAATTTTTAAGGGACTTTGAAAAAATTTCAACTGGAATTTTAGCCATTTTTTGACGTGAAATTGTAAACATGTGGACATGGATTTTGAAAATTCTAGAGAGAATTTTAAAAGCTTCAAGAGAATTTCAACAATTTTGAGAGGGATTTGAAAAGTTTCAATGGGAATGGGAAGAATTGGGACAAAAAATTGGAAAATTTTTAAGGGACTTTAAAAAAATTTCAACTGGAATTTTAGCCATTTTTTGACGTGAAATTGTAAACATGTGGCCATGGATTTTGAAAATTCTAGAGAGAATTTTAAAAGCTTCAAGAGAATTTCAACAATTTTGAGAGGGATTTGAAAAGTTTCAATGGGAATGGGAAGAATTGGGACAAAAATTGGAAAATTTTTAAGGGACTTTGAAAAAATTTCAGCTGGAATTTTAGCCATTTTTTGACGTGAAATTGTAAACATGTAGACATGGATTTTGAAAATTCTAGAGAGAATTTTAAAAGCTTCAAGAGAATTTCCACAATTTTGAGAGGGATTTGAAAAGTTTCAATGGGAATGGGAAGAATTGGGACAAAAATTGGAAAATTTTTAAGGGACTTTGAAAAAATTTCAACTGGAATTTTAGCCATTTTTTGACGTGAAATTGTAAACATGTGGACATGGATTTTGAAAATTCTAGAGAGAATTTTAAAAGCTTCAAGAGAATTTCAACAATTTTGAGAGGGATTTGAAAAGTTTCAATGGGAATGGAAAGAATTGGGACAAAAATTGGAAAATTTTTAAGGGACTTTAAAAAAATTTCAACTGGAATTTTAGCCATTTTTTGACGTGAAATTGTAAACATGTGGACATGGATTTTGAAAATTCTAGAGAGAATTTTAAAAGCTTCAACAGAATTTCAACAATTTGGAGAGGGATTTGAAAAGTTTCAATGGGAATGGGAAGAATTGGGACAAAAATTGGAAAATTTTTAAGGGACTTTGAAAAATTTCAACTGGAATTTTAGCCATTTTTTGACGTGAAATTGTAAACATGATGAAGTGGATTTTGAAAATTCTAGAGAGAATTTTAAAAGCTTCAAGAGAATTTCAACAATTTTGAGAGGGATTTGAAAAGTTTCAATGGGAATGGGAAGAATTGGGACAAAAATTGGAAAATTTTTAAGGGACTTTGAAAAAATTTCAACTGGAATTTTAGCCATTTTTTGACGTGAAATTGTAAACATGTTGAAGTGGATTTTGAAAATTCTAGAGAGAATTTTAAAAGCTTCAACAGAATTTCAACAATTTTGAGAGGGATTTGAAAAGTTTCAATGGGAATGGGAAGAATTGGGACAAAAATTGGAAAATTTTTAAGGGACTTTGAAAAAATTTCAACTGGAATTTTAGCCATTTTTTGACGTGAAATTGTAAACATGTGGACATGGATTTTGAAAATTCTAGAGAGAATTTTAAAAGCTTCAACAGAATTTCAACAATTTTGAGAGGGATTTGAAAAGTTTCAATGGGAATGGGAAGAATTGGGACAAAAATTGGAAAATTTTTAAGGGACTTTGAAAAAATTTCAACTGGAATTTTAGCCTTTTTTTATGTGAAATTGTTAACATGTGGACATGGATTTTGAAAATTCTAGAGAGAATTTTAAAAGCTTCAAGAGAATTTCAACAATTTTGAGAGGGATTTGAAAAGTTTCAATGGGAATGGGAAGAATTGGGACAAAAATTGGAAAATTTTGAAGGGACTTTGAAAAAATTTCAACTGGAATTTTAGCCATTTTTTGACGTGAAATTGTAAACATGTGGCCATGGATTTTGAAAATTCTAGAGAGAATTTTAAAAGCTTCAACAGAATTTCAACAATTTTGAGAGGGACTTGAAAAGTTTCAATGGGAATGGGAAGAATTGGGACAAAAATTGGAAAATTTTGAAGGGACTTTGAAAAAATTTCAACTGGAATTTTAGCAATTTTGACGTGAAATTGTAAACATGTGGCCATGGATTTTGAAAATTCTAGAGAGAATTTTAAAAGCTTCAACAGAATTTCAACAATTTTGAGAGGGATTTGAAAAGTTTCAATGGGAATGGGAAGAATTGGGACAAAAATTGGAAAATTTTTAAGGGACTTTGAAAAAATTTCAGCTGGAATTTTAGCCATTTTTTGACGTGAAATTGTAAACATGTAGACATGGATTTTGAAAATTATAGAGAGAATTTTAAAAGCTTCAAGAGAATTTCAACAATTTTGAGAGGGATTTGAAAAGTTTCAATGGGAATGGGAAGAATTGGGACAAAAATTGGAAAATTTTTCAGGGACTTTGAAAAAATTTCAACTGGAATTTTAGCCATTTTTTGACGTGAAATTGTAAACATGTGGACATGGATTTTGAAAATTCTAGAGAGAATTTTAAAAGCTTCAACAGAATTTCCACAATTTTGAGAGGGATTTGAAAAGTTTCAATGGGAATGGGAAGAATTGGGACAAAAATTGGAAAATTTTGAAGGGACTTTGAAAAAATTGCAACTGGAATTTTAGCCATTTTTTGACGTGAAATTGTAAACATGTGGACATGGATTTTGAAAATTCTAGAGAGAATTTTAAAAGCTTCAACAGAATTTCAACAATTTGGAGAGGGATTTGAAAAGTTTCAATGGGAATGGGAAGAATTGGGACAAAAATTGGAAAATTTTTAAGGGACTTTGAAAAAATTTCAACTGGAATTTTAGCCATTTTTTGACGTGAAATTGTAAACATGTTGAAGTGGATATTGAAAATTCTAGAGAGAATTTTAAAAGCTTCAAGAGAATTTCAACAATTTTGAGAGGGATTTGAAAAGTTTCAATGGGAATGGGAAGAATTGGGACAAAAATTGGAAAATTTTTAAGGGACTTTGAAAAAATTTCAACTGGAATTTTAGCCATTTTTTGACGTGAAATTGTAAACATGTGGACATGGATTTTGAAAATTCTAGAGAGAATTTTAAAAGCTTCAACAGAATTTCAACAATTTTGAGAGGGATTTGAAAAGTTTCAATGGGAATGGGAAGAATTGGGACAAAAATTGGAAAATTTTTAAGGGACTTTGAAAAAATTTCAACTGGAATTTTAGCCATTTTTTGACGTGAAATTGTAAACATGATGAAGTGGATTTTGAAAATTCTAGAGAGAATTTTAAAAGCTTCAAGAGAATTTCAACAATTTTGAGAGGGATTTGAAAAGTTTCAATGGGAATGGGAAGAATTGGGACAAAAATTGGAAAATTTTTAAGGGACTTTGAAAAAATTTCAACTGGAATTTTAGCCATTTTTTGACGTGAAATTGTAAACATGTTGAAGTGGATTTTGAAAATTCTAGAGAGAATTTTAAAAGCTTCAACAGAATTTCAACAATTTTGAGAGGGATTTGAAAAGTTTCAATGGGAATGGGAAGAATTGGGACAAAAATTGGAAAATTTTTCAGGGACTTTGAAAAAATTTCAACTGGAATTTTAGCCATTTTTTGACGTGAAATTGTAAACATGTGGACATGGATTTTGAAAATTCTAGAGAGAATTTTAAAAGCTTCAACAGAATTTCCACAATTTTGAGAGGGATTTGAAAAGTTTCAATGGGAATGGGAAGAATTGGGACAAAAATTGGAAAATTTTTCAGGGACTTTGAAAAAATTTCAACTGGAATTTTAGCCATTTTTTGACGTGAAATTGTAAACATGTGGACATGGATTTTGAAAATTCTAGAGAGAATTTTAAAAGCTTCAACAGAATTTCCACAATTTTGAGAGGGATTTGAAAAGTTTCAATGGGAATGGGAAGAATTGGGACAAAAATTGGAAAATTTTTAAGGGACTTTGAAAAAATTTCAACTGGAATTTTAGCCTTTTTTTATGTGAAATTGTTAACATGTGGACATGGATTTTGAAAATTCTAGAGAGAATTTTAAAAGCTTCAAGAGAATTTCAACAATTTTGAGAGGGATTTGAAAAGTTTCAATGGGAATGGGAAGAATTGGGACAAAAATTGGAAAATTTTTAAGGGACTTTGAAAAAATTTCAACTGGAATTTTAGCCATTTTTGACGTGAAATTGTAAACATGTGGACATGGATTTTGAAAATTCTAGAGAGAATTTTAAAAGCTTCAACAGAATTTCAACAATTTTGAGAGGGATTTGAAAAGTTTCAATGGGAATGGGAAGAATTGGGACAAAAATTGGAAAATTTTTAAGGGACTTTGAAAAAATTTCAACTGGAATTTTAGCCATTTTTTGACGTGAAATTGTAAACATGATGAAGTGGATTTTGAAAATTCTAGAGAGAATTTTAAAAGCTTCAAGAGAATTTCAACAATTTTGAGAGGGATTTGAAAAGTTTCAATGGGAATGGGAAGAATTGGGACAAAAATTGGAAAATTTTTAAGGGACTTTGAAAAAATTTCAACTGGAATTTTAGCCATTTTTTGACGTGAAATTGTAAACATGTTGAAGTGGATTTTGAAAATTCTAGAGAGAATTTTAAAAGCTTCAACAGAATTTCAACAATTTTGAGAGGGATTTGAAAAGTTTCAATGGGAATGGGAAGAATTGGGACAAAAATTGGAAAATTTTTAAGGGACTTTGAAAAAATTTCAACTGGAATTTTAGCCATTTTTTGACGTGAAATTGTAAACATGTGGACATGGATTTTGAAAATTCTAGAGAGAATTTTAAAAGCTTCAACAGAATTTCAACAATTTTGAGAGGGATTTGAAAAGTTTCAATGGGAATGGGAAGAATTGGGACAAAAATTGGAAAATTTTAAGGGACTTTGAAAAAATTTCAACTGGAATTTTAGCCTTTATTTATGTGAAATTGTTAACATGTGGACATGGATTTTGAAAATTCTAGAGAGAATTTTAAAAGCTTCAAGAGAATTTCAACAATTTTGAGAGGGATTTGAAAAGTTTCAATGGGAATGGGAAGAATTGGGACAAAAATTGGAAAATTTTGAAGGGACTTTGAAAAAATTTCAACTGGAATTTTAGCCATTTTTTGACGTGAAATTGTAAACATGTGGACATGGATTTTGAAAATTCTAGAGAGAATTTTAAAAGCTTCAACAGAATTTCAACAATTTTGAGAGGGACTTGAAAAGTTTCAATGGGAATGGGAAGAATTGGGACAAAAATTGGAAAATTTTGAAGGGACTTTGAAAAAATTTCAACTGGAATTTTAGCAATTTTGACGTGAAATTGTAAACATGTGGCCATGGATTTTGAAAATTCTAGAGAGAATTTTAAAAGCTTCAACAGAATTTCAACAATTTTGAGAGGGATTTGAAAAGTTTCAATGGGAATGGGAAGAATTGGGACAAAAATTGGAAAATTTTTAAGGGACTTTGAAAAAATTTCAGCTGGAATTTTAGCCATTTTTTGACGTGAAATTGTAAACATGTAGACATGGATTTTGAAAATTCTAGAGAGAATTTTAAAAGCTTCAACAGAATTTCAACAATTTTGAGAGGGATTTGAAAAGTTTCAATGGGAATGGGAAGAATTGGGACAAAAATTGGAAAATTTTTAAGGGACTTTGAAAAAATTTCAACTGGAATTTTAGCCATTTTTTGACGTGAAATTGTAAACATGTGGACATGGATTTTGAAAATTCTAGAGAGAATTTTAAAAGCTTCAAGAGAATTTCCACAATTTTGAGAGGGATTTGAAAAGTTTCAATGGGAATGGGAAGAATTGGGACAAAAATTGGAAAATTTTGAAGGGGACTTTGAAAAATTGCAACTGGAATTTTAGCCATTTTTTGACGTGAAATTGTAAACATGTGGACATGGATTTTGAAAATTCTAGAGAGAATTTTAAAAGCTTCAAGAGAATTTCCACAATTTTGAGAGGGATTTGAAAGTTTCAATGGGAATGGGAAGAATTGGGACAAAAATTGGAAAATTTTTAAGGGACTTTGAAAAAATTGCAACTGGAATTTTAGCCATTTTTTGACGTGAAATTGTAAACATGTTGAAGTGGATTTTGAAAATTCTAGAGAGAATTTTAAAAGCTTCAAGAGAATTTCAACAATTTTGAGAGGGATTTGAAAAGTTTCAATGGGAATGGGAAGAATTGGGACAAAAATTGGAAAATTTTTAAGGGACTTTGAAAAAATTGCAACTGGAATTTTAGCCATTTTTTGACGTGAAATTGTAAACATGTAGACATGGATTTTGAAAATTCTAGAGAGAATTTTAAAAGCTTCAACAGAATTTCAACAATTTTGAGAGGGATTTGAAAAGTTTCAATGGGAATGGGAAGAATTGGGACAAAAATTGGAAAATTTTTAAGGGACTTTGAAAAAATTTCAACTGGAATTTTAGCCATTTTTTGACGTGAAATTGTAAACATGTTGAAGTGGATTTTGAAAATTCTAGAGAGAATTTTAAAAGCTTCAACAGAATTTCAACAATTTTGAGAGGGATTTGAAAAGTTTCAATGGGAATGGGAAGAATTGGGACAAAAATTGGAAAATTTTGAAGGGACTTCGAAAAAATTGCAACTGGAATTTTAGCCATTTTTTGACGTGAAATTGTAAACATGTGGACATGGATTTTGAAAATTCTAGAGAGAATTTTAAAAGCTTCAACAGAATTTCAACAATTTTGAGAGGGATTTGAAAAGTTTCAATGGGAATGGGAAGAATTGGGACAAAAATTGGAAAATTTTTAAGGGACTTTGAAAAAATTTCAACTGGAATTTTAGCCATTTTTTGACGTGAAATTGTAAACATGTTGAAGTGGATTTTGAAAATTCTAGAGAGAATTTTAAAAGCTTCAACAGAATTTCAACAATTTTGAGAGGGATTTGAAAAGTTTCAATGGGAATGGGAAGAATTGGGACAAAAATTGGAAAATTTTTAAGGGACTTTGAAAAATTTCAACTGGAATTTTAGCCATTTTTTGACGTGAAATTGTAAACATGTAGACATGGATTTTGAAAATTCTAGAGAGAATTTTAAAAGCTTCAACAGAATTTCAACAATTTTGAGAGGGATTTGAAAAGTTTCAATGGGAATGGGAAGAATTGGGACAAAAATTGGAAAATTTTTAAGGGACTTTGAAAAAATTTCAACTGGAATTTTAGCCATTTTTTGACGTGAAATTGTAAACATGTTGAAGTGGATTTTGAAAATTCTAGAGAGAATTTTAAAAGCTTCAAGAGAATTTCAACAATTTTGAGAGGGATTTGAAAAGTTTCAATGGGAATGGGAAGAATTGGGACAAAAATTGGAAAATTTTTAAGGGACTTTGAAAAAATTTCAACTGGAATTTTAGCCATTTTTTGACGTGAAATTGTAAACATGTGGCCATGGATTTTGAAAATTCTAGAGAGAATTTTAAAAGCTTCAAGAGAATTTCAACAATTTTGAGAGGGATTTGAAAAGTTTCAATGGGAATGGGAAGAATTGGGACAAAAATTGGAAAATTTTTCAGGGACTTTGAAAAAATTTCAACTGGAATTTTAGCCATTTTTTGACGTGAAATTGTAAACATGTGGACATGGATTTTGAAAATTCTAGAGAGAATTTTAAAAGCTTCAACAGAATTTCAACAATTTTGAGAGGGATTTGAAAAGTTTCAATGGGAATGGGAAGAATTGGGACAAAAATTGGAAAATTTTTAAGGGACTTTGAAAAAATTGCAACTGGAATTTTAGCCATTTTTTGACGTGAAATTGTAAACATGTAGACATGGATTTTGAAAATTCTAGAGAGAATTTTAAAAGCTTCAACAGAATTTCAACAATTTTGAGAGGGATTTGAAAAGTTTCAATGGGAATGGGAAGAATTGGGACAAAAATTGGAAAATTTTTAAGGGACTTTGAAAAAATTTCAACTGGAATTTTAGCCATTTTTTGACGTGAAATTGTAAACATGTTGAAGTGGATTTTGAAAATTCTAGAGAGAATTTTAAAAGCTTCAACAGAATTTCAACAATTTTGAGAGGGATTTGAAAAGTTTCAATGGGAATGGGAAGAATTGGGACAAAAATTGGAAAATTTTTAAGGGACTTTGAAAAAATTGCAACTGGAATTTTAGCCATTTTTTGACGTGAAATTGTAAACATGTGGACATGGATTTTGAAAATTCTAGAGAGAATTTTAAAAGCTTCAACAGAATTTCAACAATTTGGAGAGGGATTTGAAAAGTTTCAATGGGAATGGGAAGAATTGGGACAAAAATTGGAAAATTTTTAAGGGACTTTGAAAAAATTTCAACTGGAATTTTAGCCTTTCTTTATGTGAAATTGTAAACATGTGGACATGGATTTTGAAAATTCTAGAGAGAATTTTAAAAGCTTCAACAGAATTTCAACAATTTTGAGAGGGATTTGAAAAGTTTCAATGGGAATGGGAAGAATTGGGACAAAAATTGGAAAATTTTTAAGGGACTTTGAAAAATTTCAACTGGAATTTTCGCAATTTTGACGTGAAATTGAAAACATGTGGCCATGGATTTTGAAAATTCTAGAGAGAATTTTAAAAGCTTCAACAGAATTTCAACAATTTTGAGAGGGATTTGAAAAGTTTCAATGGGAATGGGAAGAATTGGGACAAAAATTGGAAAATTTTTAAGGGACTTTGAAAAAATTTCAACTGGAATTTTAGCCATTTTTTGACGTGAAATTGTAAACATGTGGACATGGATTTTGAAAATTCTAGAGAGAATTTTAAAAGCTTCAACAGAATTTCAACAATTTTGAGAGGGATTTGAAAAGTTTCAATGGGAATGGGAAGAATTGGGACAAAAATGGGAAAATTTTTAAGGGACTTTGAAAAAATTTCAACTGGAATTTTAGCAATTTTTTGACGTGAAATTGTAGACATGTGGCCATGGATTTTGAAAATTCTAGAGAGAATTTTAAAAGCTTAGAATTTCAACAATTTTGAGAGGGATTTGAAAAGTTTCAATGGGAATGGGAAGAATTGGGACAAAAATTGGAAAATTTTTAAGGGACTTTGAAAAATTTCAACTGGAATTTTAGCCATTTTTTGACGTGAAATTGTAAACATGTGGACATGGATTTTGAAAATTCTAGAGAGAATTTTAAAAGCTTCAAGAGAATTTCCACAATTTTGAGAGGGATTTGAAAAGTTTCAATGGGAATGGGAAGAATTGGGACAAAAATTGGAAATTTTTAAGGGACTTTGAAAAAATTTCAACTGGAATTTTAGCCATTTTTTGACGTGAAATTGTAAACATGTGGCCATGGATTTTGAAAATTCTAGAGAGAATTTTAAAAGCTTCAAGAGAATTTCCACAATTTTGAGAGGGATTTGAAAAGTTTCAATGGGAATGGGAAGAATTGGGACAAAAATTGGAAAATTTTTAAGGGACTTTGAAAAATTTCAACTGGAATTTTAGCCATTTTTTGACGTGAAATTGTAAACATGTTGAAGTGGATTTTGAAAATTCTAGAGAGAATTTTAAAAGCTTCAAGAGAATTTCAACAATTTGGAGAGGGATTTGAAAAGTTTCAATGGGAATGGGAAGAATTGGGACAAAAATTGGAAAATTTTTAAGGGACTTTGAAAAAATTTCAACTGGAATTTTAGCCATTTTTTGACGTGAAATTATAAACATGTGGCCATGGATTTTGAAAATTCTAGAGAGAATTTTAAAAGCTTCAAGAGAATTTCAACAATTTTGAGAGGGATTTGAAAAGTTTCAATGGGAATGGGAAGAATTGGGACAAAAATTGGAAAATTTTTAAGGGACTTTGAAAAATCTAAACTGGAATTTTAGCAATTTTTTTATGTGAAATTGTAAACATGTGGCCATGGATTTTGAAAATTCTAGAGAGAATTTTAAAAGCTTCAAGAGAATTTCCACAATTTTGAGAGGGATTTGAAAAGTTTCAATGGGAATGGGAAGAATTGGGACAAAAATGGGAAAATTTTTAAGGGACTTTGAAAAAATTTCAACTGGAATTTTAGCAATTTTTTTTATGTGAAATTATAAACATGTGGACATGGATTTTGAAAATTCTAGAGAGAATTTTAAAAGCTTCAAGAGAATTTCAACAATTTTGAGAGGGATTTGAAAAGTTTCAATGGGAATGGGAAGAATTGGGACAAAAATTGGAAAATTTTTAAGGGACTTTGAAAAAATTTCAACTGGAATTTTAGCCATTTTTTGAAGTGAAATTGTAAACATGTGGCCATGGATTTTGAAAATTCTAGAGAGAATTTTAAAAGCTTCAACAGAATTTCAACAATTTTGAGAGGGATTTGAAAAGTTTCAATGGGAATCGGAAGAATTGGGACAAAAATTGGAAAATTTTTAAGGGACTTTGAAAAAATTTCAGCTGGAATTTTAGCCATTTTTTGACGTGAAATTGTAAACATGTGGCCATGGATTTTGAAAATTCTAGAGAGAATTTTAAAAGCTTCAACAGAATTTCAACAATTTTGAGAGGGATTTGAAAAGTTTCAATGGAATGGGAAGAATTGGGACAAAAATTGGAAAATTTTTAAGGGACTTTGAAAAAATTTCAACTGGAATTTTAGCAATTTTTTGACGTGAAATTGTAAACATGTGGACATGGATTTTGAAAATTCTAGAGAGAATTTTAAAAGCTTCAACAGAATTTCAACAATTTTGAGAGGGATTTGAAAAGTTTCAATGGGAATGGGAAGAATTGGGACAAAAATTGGAAAATTTTTAAGGGACTTTGAAAAAATTTCAACTGGAATTTTAGCAATTTTTTGACGTGAAATTGTAAACATGTGGACATGGATTTTGAAAATTCTAGAGAGAATTTTAAAAGCTTCAAGAGAATTTCAACAATTTTGAGAGGGATTTGAAAAGTTTCAATGGGAATGGGAAGAATTGGGACAAAAATTGGAAAATTTTTAAGGGACTTTGAAAAAATTTCAACTGGAATTTTAGCAATTTTTTTATGTGAAATTATAAACATGTGGACATGGATTTTGAAATTCTAGAGAGAATTTTAAAAGCTTCAAGAGAATTTCAACAATTTTGAGAGGGATTTGAAAAGTTTCAATGGGAATGGGAAGAATTGGGACAAAAATTGGAAAATTTTGAAGGGACTTTGAAAAAATTTCAACTCTGGAATTTTAGCCATTTTTTGACGTGAAATTGTAAACATGTGGCCATGGATTTTGAAAATTCTAGAGAGAATTTTAAAAGCTTCAACAGAATTTCAACAATTTTGAGAGGGATTTGAAAAGTTTCAATGGGAATGGGAAGAATTGGGACAAAAATTGGAAAATTTTTAAGGGACTTTGAAAAAATTTCAACTGGAATTTTAGCCATTTTTTGACGTGAAATTGTAAACATGTGGCCATGGATTTTGAAAATTCTAGAGAGAATTTTAAAAGCTTCAACAGAATTTCAACAATTTTGAGAGGGATTTGAAAAGTTTCCATGGGAATGGGAAGAATTGGGACAAAAATTGGAAAATTTTTCAGGGACTTTGAAAAAATTTCAACTGGAATTTTAGCCATTTTTTGACGTGAAATTGTAAACATGTGGACATGGATTTTGAAAATTCTAGAGAGAATTTTAAAAGCTTCAACAGAATTTCCACAATTTTGAGAGGGATTTGAAAAGTTTCAATGGGAATGGGAAGAATTGGGACAAAAATTGGAAAATTTTTAAGGGACTTTGAAAAAATTTCAACTGGAATTTTAGCAATTTTGACGTGAAATTGTAAACATGTGGACATGGATTTTGAAAATTCTAGAGAGAATTTTAAAAGCTTCAACAGAATTTCAACAATTTTGAGAGGGATTTGAAAAGTTTCAATGGGAATGGGAAGAATTGGGACAAAAATTGGAAAATTTTTAAGGGACTTTGAAAAAATTTCAACTGGAATTTTAGCAATTTTTTGACGTGAAATTGTAAACATGTGGACATGGATTTTGAAAATTCTAGAGAGAATTTTAAAAGCTTCAATAGAATTTCAACAATTTTGAGAGGGATTTGAAAAGTTTCAATGGGAATGGGAAGAATTGGGACAAAAATTGGAAAATTTTTAAGGGACTTTGAAAAAATTTCAACTGGAATTTTAGCAATTTTTTCACGTGAAATTGTAAACATGTGGCCATGGATTTTGAAAATTCTAGAGAGAATTTTAAAAGCTTCAACAGAATTTCAACAATTTTGAGAGGGATTTGAAAAGTTTCAATGGGAATGGGAAGAATTGGGACGAAAATTGGAAAATTTTTAAGGGACTTTGAAAAAATTTCAACTGGAATTTTAGCAATTTTGACGTGAAATTGTAAACATGTGGACATGGATTTTGAAAATTCTAGAGAGAATTTTAAAAGCTTCAACAGAATTTCAACAATTTTGAGAGGGATTTGAAAAGTTTCAATGGGAATGGGAAGAATTGGGACAAAAATTGGAAAATTTTTAAGGGACTTTGAAAAAATTTCAACTGGAATTTTAGCAATTTTTTGACGTGAAATTGTAAACATGTGGACATGGATTTTGAAAATTCTAGAGAGAATTTTAAAAGCTTCAACAGAATTTCAACAATTTTGAGAGGGATTTGAAAAGTTTCAATGGGAATGGGAAGAATTGGGACAAAAATTGGAAAATTTTTAAGGGACTTTGAAAAAATTTCAACTGGAATTTTAGCCATTTTTTGACGTGAAATTGTAAACATGTGGACATGGATTTTGAAAATTCTAGAGAGAATTTTAAAAGCTTCAAGAGAATTTCAACAATTTTGAGAGGGATTTGAAAAGTTTCAATGGGAATGGGAAGAATTGGGACAAAAATTGGAAAATTTTTAAGGGACTTTGAAAAAATTTCAACTGGAATTTTAGCAATTTTTTTATGTGAAATTGTAAACATGTTGAAGTGGATTTTGAAAATTCTAGAGAGAATTTTAAAAGCTTCAAGAGAATTTCAACAATTTTGAGAGGGATTTGAAAAGTTTCAATGGGAATGGGAAGAATTGGGACAAAAATTGGAAAATTTTTAAGGGACTTTGAAAAAATTTCAACTGGAATTTTAGCCATTTTTTGACGTGAAATTGTAAACATGTGGACATGGATTTTGAAAATTCTAGAGAGAATTTTAAAAGCTTCAAGAGAATTTCAACAATTTTGAGAGGGATTTGAAAAGTTTCAATGGGAATGGGAAGAATTGGGACAAAAATTGGAAAATTTTTAAGGGACTTTGAAAAAATTTCAACTGGAATTTTAGCAATTTTTTTATGTGAAATTATAAACATGTGGACATGGATTTTGAAAATTCTAGAGAGAATTTTAAAAGCTTCAAGAGAATTTCAACAATTTTGAGAGGGATTTGAAAAGTTTCAATGGGAATGGGAAGAATTGGGACAAAAATTGGAAAATTTTGAAGGGACTTTGAAAAAATTTCAACTGGAATTTTAGCCATTTTTTGACGTGAAATTGTAAACATGTGGCCATGGATTTTGAAAATTCTAGAGAGAATTTTAAAAGCTTCAACAGAATTTCAACAATTTTGAGAGGGATTTGAAAAGTTTCAATGGGAATGGGAAGAATTGGGACAAAAATTGGAAAATTTTTAAGGGACTTTGAAAAAATTTCAACTGGAATTTTAGCCATTTTTTGACGTGAAATTGTAAACATGTGGCCATGGATTTTGAAAATTCTAGAGAGAATTTTAAAAGCTTCAACAGAAATTCAACATTTTTGAGAGGGATTTGAAAAGTTTCCATGGGAATGGGAAGAATTGGGACAAAAATTGGAAAATTTTTCAGGGACTTTGAAAAAATTTCAACTGGAATTTTAGCCATTTTTTGACGTGAAATTGTAAACATGTGGACATGGATTTTGAAAATTCTAGAGAGAATTTTAAAAGCTTCAACAGAATTTCCACAATTTTGAGAGGGATTTGAAAAGTTTCAATGGGAATGGGAAGAATTGGGACAAAAATTGGAAAATTTTTAAGGGACTTTGAAAAAATTTCAACTGGAATTTTAGCAATTTTGACGTGAAATTGTAAACATGTGGACATGGATTTTGAAAATTCTAGAGAGAATTTTAAAAGCTTCAACAGAATTTCAACAATTTTGAGAGGGATTTGAAAAGTTTCAATGGGAATGGGAAGAATTGGGACAAAAATTGGAAAATTTTTAAGGGACTTTGAAAAAATTTCAACTGGAATTTTAGCAATTTTTTGACGCGAAATTGTAAACATGTGGACATGGATTTTGAAAATTCTAGAGAGAATTTTAAAAGCTTCAATAGAATTTCAACAATTTTGAGAGGGATTTGAAAAGTTTCCATGGGAATGGGAAGAATTGGGACAAAAATTGGAAAATTTTTAAGGGACTTTGAAAAAATTTCAACTGGAATTTTAGCAATTTTTTCACGTGAAATTGTAAACATGTGGCCATGGATTTTGAAAATTCTAGAGAGAATTTTAAAAGCTTCAACAGAATTTCAACAATTTTGAGAGGGATTTGAAAAGTTTCAATGGGAATGGGAAGAATTGGGACGAAAATTGGAAAATTTTTAAGGGACTTTGAAAAAATTTCAACTGGAATTTTAGCAATTTTGACGTGAAATTGTAAACATGTGGACATGGATTTTGAAAATTCTAGAGAGAATTTTAAAAGCTTCAACAGAATTTCAACAATTTTGAGAGGGATTTGAAAAGTTTCAATGGGAATGGGAAGAATTGGGACAAAAATTGGAAAATTTTTAAGGGACTTTGAAAAAATTTCAACTGGAATTTTAGCCATTTTTTGATGTGAAATTGTAAACATGTGGACATGGATTTTGAAAATTCTAGAGAGAATTTTAAAAGCTTCAAGAGAATTTCAACAATTTTGAGAGGGATTTGAAAAGTTTCAATGGGAATGGGAAGAATTGGGACAAAAATTGGAAAATTTTTCAGGGACTTTGACAAAATTTCAACTGGAATTTTAGCCATTTTTTGACGTGAAATTGTAAACATGTGGACATGGATTTTGAAAATTCTAGAGAGAATTTTAAAAGCTTCAACAGAATTTCCACAATTTTGAGAGGGACTTCAAAAGTTTCAATGGGAATGGGAAGAATTGGGACAAAAATTGGAAAATTTTTAAGGGACTTTGAAAAAATTTCAACTGGAATTTTAGCAATTTTTTGACGTGAAATTGTAAACATGTGGACATGGATTTTGAAAATTCTAGAGAGAATTTTAAAAGCTTCAAGAGAATTTCAACAATTTTGAGAGGGATTTGAAAAGTTTCAATGGGAATGGGAAGAATTGGGACAAAAATTGGAAAATTTTTAAGGGACTTTGACAAAATTTCAACTGGAATTTTAGCAATTTTTTGACGTGAAATTGTAAACATGTGGACATGGATTTTGAAAATTCTAGAGAGAATTTTAAAAGCTTCAAGAGAATTTCAACAATTTTGAGAGGGATTTGAAAAGTTTCAATGGGAATGGGAAGAATTGGGACAAAAATTGGAAAATTTTTAAGGGACTTTGAAAAAATTTCAACTGGAATTTTAGCAATTTTGATGTGAAATTGTAAACATGTTGAAGTGGATTTTGAAAATTCTAGAGAGAATTTTAAAAGCTTCAACAGAATTTCAACAGTTTTGAGAAGGATTTGAAAAGTTTCAATGGGAATGGGAAGAATTGAGACGAAAATTGGAAAGTTTTTAAGGGACTTTGAAAAAATTTCAACTGGCATTTTAGCAATTTTGACGTGAAAATGTAGACATGTTGAAGTGGATTTTGAAAATTCTAGAGAGAAGTTTCAAACTTTCAACAGGATTTCCAAAATTTTGAGAGGGATTTGAAGAGTTTCAATGGGAATGGGAAGAATTGGGACAAAAATTGGAAAATTTTTAAGGGACTTTGAAAAAATTTCAACTGGAATTTTAGCCATTTTTTGACGTGAAATTGTAAACATGTGGACATGGATTCTGAAAATTCTAGAGAGAATTTTAAAAGCTTCAAGAGAATTTCCACAATTTTGAGAGGGATTTGAAAAGTTTCAATGGGAATGGGAAGAATTGGGACAAAAATTGGAAAATTTTTAAGGGACTTTGAAAAAATTTCAACTGGAATTTTAGCCATTTTTTGACGTGAAATTGTAAACATGTGGCCATGGATTTTGAAAATTCTAGAGAGAATTTTAAAAGCTTCAACAGAATTTCAACAATTTTGAGAGGGATTTGAAAAGTTTCAATGGGAATGGGAAGAATTGGGACAAAAATTGGAAAATTTTTAAGGGACTTTGAAAAAATTTCAACTGGAATTTTAGCAATTTTGACGTGAAATTGTAAACATGTTGAAGTGGATTTTGAAAATTCTAGAGAGAATTTTAAAAGCTTCAACAGAATTTCAACAATTTTGAGAGGGATTTGAAAAGTTTCAATGGGAATGGGAAGAATTGGGACAAAAATTGGAAAATTTTTAAGGGACTTTGAAAAAATTTCAACTGGAATTTTAGCATTTTTTTTACGTGAAATTGTAAACATGTGGACATGGATTTTGAAAATTCTAGAGAGAATTTTAAAAGCTTCAAGAGAATTTCAACAATTTTGAGAGGGATTTGAAAAGTTTCAATGGGAATGGGAAGAATTGGGACAAAAATTGGAAAATTTTTAAGGGACTTTGAAAAAATTTCAACTGGAATTTTAGCAATTTTTTGACGTGAAATTGTAAACATGTGGACATGGATTTTGAAAATTCTAGAGAGAATTTTAAAAGCTTCAATAGAATTTCAACAATTTTGAGAGGGATTTGAAAAGTTTCAATGGGAATGGGAAGAATTGGGACAAAAATTGGAAAATTTTTAAGGGACTTTGAAAAAATTTCAACTGGAATTTTAGCAATTTTTTCACGTGAAATTGTAAACATGTGGCCATGGATTTTGAAAATTCTAGAGAGAATTTTAAAAGCTTCAACAGAATTTCAACAATTTTGAGAGGGATTTGAAAAGTTTCAATGGGAATGGGAAGAATTGGGACGAAAATTGGAAAATTTTTAAGGGACTTTGAAAAAATTTCAACTGGAATTTTAGCAATTTTGACGTGAAATTGTAAACATGTGGACATGGATTTTGAAAATTCTAGAGAGAATTTTAAAAGCTTCAACAGAATTTCAACAATTTTGAGAGGGATTTGAAAAGTTTCAATGGGAATGGGAAGAATTGGGACAAAAATTGGAAAATTTTTAAGGGACTTTGAAAAAATTTCAACTGGAATTTTAGCCATTTTTTGATGTGAAATTGTAAACATGTGGACATGGATTTTGAAAATTCTAGAGAGAATTTTAAAAGCTTCAAGAGAATTTCAACAATTTTGAGAGGGATTTGAAAAGTTTCAATGGGAATGGGAAGAATTGGGACAAAAATTGGAAAATTTTTCAGGGACTTTGACAAAATTTCAACTGGAATTTTAGCCATTTTTTGACGTGAAATTGTAAACATGTGGACATGGATTTTGAAAATTCTAGAGAGAATTTTAAAAGCTTCAACAGAATTTCCACAATTTTGAGAGGGACTTCAAAAGTTTCAATGGGAATGGGAAGAATTGGGACAAAAATTGGAAAATTTTTAAGGGACTTTGAAAAAATTTCAACTGGAATTTTAGCAATTTTTTGACGTGAAATTGTAAACATGTGGACATGGATTTTGAAAATTCTAGAGAGAATTTTAAAAGCTTCAAGAGAATTTCAACAATTTTGAGAGGGATTTGAAAAGTTTCAATGGGAATGGGAAGAATTGGGACAAAAATTGGAAAATTTTTAAGGGACTTTGACAAAATTTCAACTGGAATTTTAGCAATTTTTTGACGTGAAATTGTAAACATGTGGACATGGATTTTGAAAATTCTAGAGAGAATTTTAAAAGCTTCAAGAGAATTTCAACAATTTTGAGAGGGATTTGAAAAGTTTCAATGGGAATGGGAAGAATTGGGACAAAAATTGGAAAATTTTTAAGGGACTTTGAAAAAATTTCAACTGGAATTTTAGCAATTTTGATGTGAAATTGTAAAC
>NW_028115915.1:0-36140 GCF_964273445.1 Streptopelia decaocto
GAATTTTCAAAATCCATGTCCACATGTTTACAATTTCACGTCAAAAAATGGCTAAAATTCCAGTTGAAATTTTTTCAAAGTCCCTTAAAAATTTTCCAATTTTTGTCCCAATTCTTCCCATTCCCATTGAAACTTTTCAAATCCCTCTCAAAATTGTGGAAATTCTGTTGAAGCTTTTAAAATTCTCTCTAGAATTTTCAAAATCCATGGCCACATGTTTACAATTTCACGTCAAAAAATGGCTAAAATTCCAGTTGAAATTTTTTCAAAGTCCCTTCAAAATTTTCCAATTTTTGTCCCAATTCTTCCCATTCCCATTGAAACTTTTCAAATCCCTCTCAAAATTGTGGAAATTCTCTTGAAGCTTTTAAAATTCTCTCTAGAATTTTCAAAATCCATGTCCACATGTTTACAATTTCACGTCAAAAAATGGCTAAAATTCCAGTTGAAATTTTTTCAAAGTCCCTTAAAAATTTTCCAATTTTTGTCCCAATTCTTCCCATTCCCATTGAAACTTTTCAAATCCCTCTCAAAATTGTGGAAATTCTGTTGAAGCTTTTAAAATTCTCTCTAGAATTTTCAAAATCCATGTCCACATGTTTACAATTTCACGTCAAAAAATGGCTAAAATTCCAGTTGATATTTTTTCAAAGTCCCTTAAAAATTTTCCAATTTTTGTCCCAATTCTTCCCATTCCCATTGAAACTTTTCAAATCCCTCTCAAAATTGTTGAAATTCTCTTGAAGCTTTTAAAATTCTCTCTAGAATTTTCAAAATCCATGTCCACATGTTTACAATTTCACGTCAAAAATGGCTAAAATTCCAGTTGAAATTTTTTCAAAGTCCCTGAAAAATTTTCCAATTTTTGTCCCAATTCTTCCCATTCCCATTGAAACTTTTCAAATCCCTCTCAAAATTGTGGAAATTCTGTTGAAGCTTTTAAAATTCTCTCTAGAATTTTCAAAATCCATGTCCACATGTTTACAATTTCACGTCAAAAAATGGCTAAAATTCCAGTTGAAATTTTTTCAAAGTCCCTTAAAAATTTTCCAATTTTTGTCCCAATTCTTCCCATTCCCATTGAAACTTTTCAAATCCCTCTCAAAATTGTTGAAATTCTCTTGAAGCTTTTAAAATTCTCTCTAGAATTTTCAAAATCCATGTCCACATGTTTACAATTTCACGTCAAAAAATGGCTAAAATTCCAGTTGAAATTTTTTCAAAGTCCCTTAAAAATTTTCCAATTTTTGTCCCAATTCTTCCCATTCCCATTGAAACTTTTCAAATCCCTCTCAAAATTGTGGAAATTCTGTTGAAGCTTTTAAAATTCTCTCTAGAATTTTCAAAATCCATGTCCACATGTTTACAATTTCACGTCAAAAAATGGCTAAAATTCCAGTTGATATTTTTTCAAAGTCCCTTAAAAATTTTCCAATTTTTGTCCCAATTCTTCCCATTCCCATT
The DNA here is from genome assembly GCF_964273445.1 of Streptopelia decaocto. NCBI lineage: Eukaryota > Metazoa > Chordata > Aves > Columbiformes > Columbidae > Streptopelia > Streptopelia decaocto. The sequence continues at coordinate 1,465 of NW_028115915.1, forward strand.
GAAACTTTTCAAATCCCTCTCAAAATTGTTGAAATTCTCTTGAAGCTTTTAAAATTCTCTCTAGAATTTTCAAAATCCATGTCCACATGTTTACAATTTCACGTCAAAAATGGCTAAAATTCCAGTTGAAATTTTTTCAAAGTCCCTTAAAAATTTTCCAATTTTTGTCCCAATTCTTCCCATTCCCATTGAAACTTTTCAAATCCCTCTCAAAATTGTGGAAATTCTCTTGAAGCTTTTAAAATTCTCTCTAGAATTTTCAAAATCCATGTCCACATGTTTACAATTTCACGTCAAAAAATGGCTAAAATTCCAGTTGAAATTTTTTCAAAATCCCTTAAAAATTTTCCAATTTTTGTCCCAATTCTTCCCATTCCCATTGAAACTTTTCAAATCCCTCTCAAAATTGTTGAAATTCTGTTGAAGCTTTTAAAATTCTCTCTAGAATTTTCAAAATCCATGTCCACATGTTTACAATTTCACGTCAAAAAATGGCTAAAATTCCAGTTGAAATTTTTTCAAAGTCCCTTAAAAATTTTCCAATTTTCGTCCCAATTCTTCCCATTCCCATTGAAACTTTTCAAATCCCTCTCAAAATTGTTGAAATTCTGTTGAAGCTTTTAAAATTCTCTCTAGAATTTTCAAAATCCATGGCCACATGTTTACAATTTCACGTCAAAAAATGGCTAAAATTCCAGTTGATATTTTTTCAAAGTCCCTTAAAAATTTTCCAATTTTTGTCCCAATTCTTCCCATTCCCATTGAAACTTTTCAAATCCCTCTCAAAATTGTGGAAATTCTGTTGAAGCTTTTAAAATTCTCTCTAGAATTTTCAAAATCCATGGCCACATGTTTACAATTTCACGTCAAAAAATGGCTAAAATTCCAGTTGAAATTTTTTCAAAGTCCCTTAAAAATTTTCCAATTTTTGTCCCAATTCTTCCCATTCCCATTGAAACTTTTCAAATCCCTCTCAAAATTGTGGAAATTCTCTTGAAGCTTTTAAAATTCTCTCTAGAATTTTCAAAATCCACTTCAACATGTTTACAATTTCACGTAAAAAAATGGCTAAAATTCCAGTTGAAATTTTTTCAAAGTCCCTTAAAAATTTTCCAATTTTTGTCCCAATTCTTCCCATTCCCATTGAAACTTTTCAAATCCCTCTCAAAATTGTTGAAATTCTGTTGAAGCTTTTAAAATTCTCTCTAGAATTTTCAAAATCCATGTCCACATGTTTACAATTTCACGTCAAAAAATGGCTAAAATTCCAGTTGAAATTTTTTCAAAGTCCCTTAAAAATTTTCCAATTTTTGTCCCAATTCTTCCCATTCCCATTGAAACTTTTCAAATCCCTCTCAAAATTGTGGAAATTCTGTTGAAGCTTTTAAAATTCTCTCTAGAATTTTCAAAATCCATGGCCACATGTTTACAATTTCACGTCAAAAAATGGCTAAAATTCCAGTTGAAATTTTTTCAAAGTCCCTTCAAAATTTTCCAATTTTTGTCCCAATTCTTCCCATTCCCATTGAAACTTTTCAAATCCCTCTCAAAATTGTGGAAATTCTCTTGAAGCTTTTAAAATTCTCTCTAGAATTTTCAAAATCCATGTCCACATGTTTACAATTTCACGTCAAAAAATGGCTAAAATTCCAGTTGAAATTTTTTCAAAGTCCCTTAAAAATTTTCCAATTTTTGTCCCAATTCTTCCCATTCCCATTGAAACTTTTCAAATCCCTCTCAAAATTGTGGAAATTCTGTTGAAGCTTTTAAAATTCTCTCTAGAATTTTCAAAATCCATGTCCACATGTTTACAATTTCACGTCAAAAAATGGCTAAAATTCCAGTTGAAATTTTTTCAAAGTCCCTTAAAAAATTTCCAATTTTTGTCCCAATTCTTCCCATTCCCATTGAAACTTTTCAAATCCCTCCCAAAATTGTTGAAATTCTGTTGAAGCTTTTAAAATTCTCTCTAGAATTTTCAAAATCCATGTCCACATGTTTACAATTTCACGTCAAAAAATGGCTAAAATTCCAGTTGAAATTTTTTCAAAGTCCCTGAAAAATTTTCCAATTTTTGTCCCAATTCTTCCCATTCCCATTGAAACTTTTCAAATCCCTCTCAAAATTGTTGAAATTCTCTTGAAGCTTTTAAAATTCTCTCTAGAATTTTCAAAATCCATGTCCACATGTTTACAATTTCACGTCAAAAAATGGCTAAAATTCCAGTTGATATTTTTTCAAAGTCCCTTAAAAATTTTCCAATTTTTGTCCCAATTCTTCCCATTCCCATTGAAACTTTTCAAATCCCTCTCAAAATTGTGGAAATTCTGTTGAAGCTTTTAAAATTCTCTCTAGAATTTTCAAAATCCATGTCCACATGTTTACAATTTCACGTCAAAAAATGGCTAAAATTCCAGTTGAAATTTTTTCAAAGTCCCTTAAAAATTTTCCAATTTTCGTCCCAATTCTTCCCATTCCCATTGAAACTTTTCAAATCCCTCTCAAAATTGTGGAAATTCTGTTGAAGCTTTTAAAATTCTCTCTAGAATTTTCAAAATCCACTTCAACATGTTTACAATTTCACGTCAAAAAATGGCTAAAATTCCAGTTGAAATTTTTTCAAAGTCCCTTAAAAATTTTCCAATTTTTGTCCCAATTCTTCCCATTCCCATTGAAACTTTTCAAATCCCTCTCAAAATTGTGGAAATTCTGTTGAAGCTTTTAAAATTCTCTCTAGAATTTTCAAAATCCATGTCCACATGTTTACAATTTCACGTCAAAAAATGGCTAAAATTCCAGTTGATATTTTTTCAAAGTCCCTTAAAAATTTTCCAATTTTTGTCCCAATTCTTCCCATTCCCATTGAAACTTTTCAAATCCCTCTCAAAATTGTTGAAATTCTCTTGAAGCTTTTAAAATTCTCTCTAGAATTTTCAAAATCCATGTCCACATGTTTACAATTTCACGTCAAAAATGGCTAAAATTCCAGTTGAAATTTTTTCAAAGTCCCTTAAAAATTTTCCAATTTTTGTCCCAATTCTTCCCATTCCCATTGAAACTTTTCAAATCCCTCTCAAAATTGTGGAAATTCTCTTGAAGCTTTTAAAATTCTCTCTAGAATTTTCAAAATCCATGTCCACATGTTTACAATTTCACGTCAAAAAATGGCTAAAATTCCAGTTGAAATTTTTTCAAAGTCCCTTAAAAATTTTCCAATTTTCGTCCCAATTCTTCCCATTCCCATTGAAACTTTTCAAATCCCTCTCAAAATTGTTGAAATTCTGTTGAAGCTTTTAAAATTCTCTCTAGAATTTTCAAAATCCATGGCCACATGTTTACAATTTCACGTCAAAAAATGGCTAAAATTCCAGTTGATATTTTTTCAAAGTCCCTTAAAAATTTTCCAATTTTTGTCCCAATTCTTCCCATTCCCATTGAAACTTTTCAAATCCCTCTCAAAATTGTGGAAATTCTGTTGAAGCTTTTAAAATTCTCTCTAGAATTTTCAAAATCCATGGCCACATGTTTACAATTTCACGTCAAAAAATGGCTAAAATTCCAGTTGAAATTTTTTCAAAGTCCCTTAAAAATTTTCCAATTTTTGTCCCAATTCTTCCCATTCCCATTGAAACTTTTCAAATCCCTCTCAAAATTGTGGAAATTCTGTTGAAGCTTTTAAAATTCTCTCTAGAATTTTCAAAATCCACTTCAACATGTTTACAATTTCACGTAAAAAAATGGCTAAAATTCCAGTTGAAATTTTTTCAAAGTCCCTTAAAAATTTTCCAATTTTTGTCCCAATTCTTCCCATTCCCATTGAAACTTTTCAAATCCCTCTCAAAATTGTGGAAATTCTCTTGAAGCTTTTAAAATTCTCTCTAGAATTTTCAAAATCCATGTCCACATGTTTACAATTTCACGTCAAAAAATGGCTAAAATTCCAGTTGAAATTTTTTCAAAGTCCCTTAAAAATTTTCCAATTTTTGTCCCAATTCTTCCCATTCCCATTGAAACTTTTCAAATCCCTCTCAAAATTGTGGAAATTCTGTTGAAGCTTTTAAAATTCTCTCTAGAATTTTCAAAATCCATGGCCACATGTTTACAATTTCACGTCAAAAAATGGCTAAAATTCCAGTTGAAATTTTTTCAAAGTCCCTTCAAAATTTTCCAATTTTTGTCCCAATTCTTCCCATTCCCATTGAAACTTTTCAAATCCCTCTCAAAATTGTGGAAATTCTCTTGAAGCTTTTAAAATTCTCTCTAGAATTTTCAAAATCCATGTCCACATGTTTACAATTTCACGTCAAAAAATGGCTAAAATTCCAGTTGAAATTTTTCAAAGTCCCTTAAAAATTTTCCAATTTTTGTCCCAATTCTTCCCATTCCCCATTGAAACTTTTCAAATCCCTCTCAAAATTGTGGAAATTCTGTTGAAGCTTTTAAAATTCTCTCTAGAATTTTCAAAATCCATGTCCACATGTTTACAATTTCACGTCAAAAAATGGCTAAAATTCCAGTTGAAATTTTTTCAAAGTCCCTTAAAAAATTTCCAATTTTTGTCCCAATTCTTCCCATTCCCATTGAAACTTTTCAAATCCCTCCCAAAATTGTTGAAATTCTGTTGAAGCTTTTAAAATTCTCTCTAGAATTTTCAAAATCCATGTCCACATGTTTACAATTTCACGTCAAAAAATGGCTAAAATTCCAGTTGAAATTTTTTCAAAGTCCCTGAAAAATTTTCCAATTTTTGTCCCAATTCTTCCCATTCCCATTGAAACTTTTCAAATCCCTCTCAAAATTGTTGAAATTCTGTTGAAGCTTTTAAAATTCTCTCTAGAATTTTCAAAATCCATGGCCACATGTTTACAATTTCACGTCAAAAAATGGCTAAAATTCCAGTTGAAATTTTTTCAAAGTCCCTGAAAAATTTTCCAATTTTTGTCCCAATTCTTCCCATTCCCATTGAAACTTTTCAAATCCCTCTCAAAATTGTGGAAATTCTGTTGAAGCTTTTAAAATTCTCTCTAGAATTTTCAAAATCCATGTCCACATGTTTACAATTTCACGTCAAAAAATGGCTAAAATTCCAGTGGAAATTTTTTCAAAGTCCCTTAAAAATTTTCCAATTTTTGTCCCAATTCTTCCCATTCCCATTGAAACTTTTCAAATCCCTCTCAAAATTGTGGAAATTCTGTTGAAGCTTTAAAATTCTCTCTAGAATTTTCAAAATCCATGTCCACATGTTTACAATTTCACGTCAAAAAATTGCTAAAATTCCAGTTGAAATTTTTTCAAAGTCCCTTAAAAATTTTCCAATTTTTGTCCCAATTCTTCCCATTCCCATTGAAACTTTTCAAATCCCTCTCAAAATTGTGGAAATTCTGTTGAAGCTTTTAAAATTCTCTCTAGAATTTTCAAAATCCATGTCCACATGTTTACAATTTCACGTCAAAAAATGGCTAAAATTCCAGTTGAAATTTTTTCAAAGTCCCTTAAAAATTTTCCAATTTTTGTCCCAATTCTTCCCATTCCCATTGAAACTTTTCAAATCCCTCTCAAAATTGTTGAAATTCTGTTGAAGCTTTTAAAATTCTCTCTAGAATTTTCAAAATCCATGTCCACATGTTTACAATTTCACGTCAAAAAATGGCTAAAATTCCAGTTGAAATTTTTTCAAAGTCCCTTAAAAATTTTCCAATTTTCGTCCCAATTCTTCCCATTCCCATTGAAACTTTTCAAATCCCTCTCAAAATGTGGAAATTCTGTTGAAGCTTTTAAAATTCTCTCTAGAATTTTCAAAATCCACTTCAACATGTTTACAATTTCACGTAAAAAAATGGCTAAAATTCCAGTTGAAATTTTTTCAAAGTCCCTTAAAAATTTTCCAATTTTTGTCCCAATTCTTCCCATTCCCATTGAAACTTTTCAAATCCCTCTCAAAATTGTGGAAATTCTGTTGAAGCTTTTAAAATTCTCTCTAGAATTTTCAAAATCCATGTCCACATGTTTACAATTTCACGTCAAAAAATGGCTAAAATTCCAGTTGAAATTTTTTCAAAGTCCCTTAAAAATTTTCCAATTTTTGTCCCAATTCTTCCCATTCCCATTGAAACTTTTCAAATCCCTCTCAAAATTGTTGAAATTCTCTTGAAGCTTTTAAAATTCTCTCTAGAATTTTCAAAATCCATGTCCACATGTTTACAATTTCACGTCAAAAATGGCTAAAATTCCAGTTGAAATTTTTTCAAAGTCCCTTAAAAATTTTCCAATTTTTGTCCCAATTCTTCCCATTCCCATTGAAACTTTTCAAATCCCTCTCAAAATTGTTGAAATTCTCTTGAAGCTTTTAAAATTCTCTCTAGAATTTTCAAAATCCATGTCCACATGTTTACAATTTCACGTAACAAAATGGCTAAAATTCCAGTTGAAATTTTTTCAAAGTCCCTTAAAAATTTTCCAATTTTTGTCCCAATTCTTCCCATTCCCATTGAAACTTTTCAAATCCCTCTCAAAATTGTTGAAATTCTGTTGAAGCTTTTAAAATTCTCTCTAGAATTTTCAAAATCCATGTCCACATGTTTACAATTTCACGTCAAAAAATGGCTAAAATTCAGTTGAAATTTTTTCAAAGTCCCTTAAAAATTTTCCAATTTTCGTCCCAATTCTTCCCATTCCCATTGAAACTTTTCAAATCCCTCTCAAAATTGTTGAAATTCTGTTGAAGCTTTTAAAATTCTCTCTAGAATTTTCAAAATCCATGGCCACATGTTTACAATTTCACGTCAAAAAATGGCTAAAATTCCAGTTGATATTTTTTCAAAGTCCCTTAAAAATTTTCCAATTTTTGTCCCAATTCTTCCCATTCCCATTGAAACTTTTCAAATCCCTCTCAAAATTGTGGAAATTCTGTTGAAGCTTTTAAAATTCTCTCTAGAATTTTCAAAATCCATGTCCACATGTTTACAATTTCACGTCAAAAAATGGCTAAAATTCCAGTTGAAATTTTTTCAAAGTCCCTTAAAAATTTTCCAATTTTTGTCCCAATTCTTCCCATTCCCATTGAAACTTTTCAAATCCCTCTCAAAATTGTGGAAATTCTGTTGAAGCTTTTAAAATTCTCTCTAGAATTTTCAAAATCCACTTCAACATGTTTACAATTTCACGTAAAAAAATGGCTAAAATTCCAGTTGAAATTTTTTCAAAGTCCCTTAAAAATTTTCCAATTTTTGTCCCAATTCTTCCCATTCCCATTGAAACTTTTCAAATCCCTCTCAAAATTGTTGAAATTCTGTTGAAGCTTTTAAAATTCTCTCTAGAATTTTCAAATCCATGTCCACATGTTTACAATTTCACGTCAAAAAATGGCTAAAATTCCAGTTGAAATTTTTTCAAAGTCCCTTAAAAATTTTCCAATTTTTGTCCCAATTCTTCCCATTCCCATTGAAACTTTTCAAATCCCTCTCAAAATTGTGGAAATTCTGTTGAAGCTTTTAAAATTCTCTCTAGAATTTTCAAAATCCATGTCCACATGTTTACAATTTCACGTCAAAAAATGGCTAAAATTCCAGTTGAAATTTTTTCAAAGTCCCTTAAAAATTTTCCAATTTTTGTCCCAATTCTTCCCATTCCCATTGAAACTTTTCAAATCCCTCTCAAAATTGTTGAAATTCTCTTGAAGCTTTTAAAATTCTCTCTAGAATTTTCAAAATCCATGTCCACATGTTTACAATTTCACGTCAAAAAATGGCTAAAATTCCAGTTGAAATTTTTTCAAAGTCCCTGAAAAATTTTCCAATTTTTGTCCCAATTCTTCCCATTCCCATTGAAACTTTTCAAATCCCTCTCAAAATTGTGGAAATTCTGTTGAAGCTTTTAAAATTCTCTCTAGAATTTTCAAAATCCATGTCCACATGTTTACAATTTCACGTCAAAAAATGGCTAAAATTCCAGTTGAAATTTTTTCAAAGTCCCTTAAAAATTTTCCAATTTTTGTCCCAATTCTTCCCATTCCCATGGAAACTTTTCAAATCCCTCTCAAAATTGTTGAAATTCTGTTGAAGCTTTTAAAATTCTCTCTAGAATTTTCAAAATCCATGTCCACATGTTTACAATTTCACGTCAAAAAATGGCTAAAATTCCAGTTGATATTTTTTCAAAGTCCCTTAAAAATTTTCCAATTTTCGTCCCAATTCTTCCCATTCCCATTGAAACTTTTCAAATCCCTCTCAAAATTGTGGAAATTCTGTTGAAGCTTTTAAAATTCTCTCTAGAATTTTCAAAATCCATGTCCACATGTTTACAATTTCACGTCAAAAAATGGCTAAAATTCCAGTTGATATTTTTTCAAAGTCCCTTAAAAATTTTCCAATTTTTGTCCCAATTCTTCCCATTCCCATTGAAACTTTTCAAATCCCTCTCAAAATTGTGGAAATTCTCTTGAAGCTTTTAAAATTCTCTCTAGAATTTTAAAAATCCACTTCAACATGTTTACAATTTCACGTCAAAAAATGGCTAAAATTCCAGTTGAAATTTTTTCAAAGTCCCTGAAAAATTTTCCAATTTTTGTCCCAATTCTTCCCATTCCCATTGAAACTTTTCAAATCCCTCTCAAAATTGTGGAAATTCTGTTGAAGCTTTTAAAATTCGCTCTAGAATTTTCAAAATCCATGTCCACATGTTTACAATTTCACGTCAAAAAATGGCTAAAATTCCAGTTGAAATTTTTTCAAAGTCCCTTAAAAATTTTCCAATTTTTGTCCCAATTCTTCCCATTCCCATTGAAACTTTTCAAATCCCTCTCAAAATTGTTGAAATTCTCTTGAAGCTTTTAAAATTCTCTCTAGAATTTTCAAAATCCATGTCCACATGTTTACAATTTCACGTCAAAAAATGGCTAAAATTCCAGTTGAAATTTTTTCAAAGTCCCTTAAAAATTTTCCAATTTTTGTCCCAATTCTTCCCATTCCCATTGAATCTTTTCAAATCCCTCTCAAAATTGTTGAAATTCTGTTGAAGCTTTTAAAATTCTCTCTAGAATTTTCAAAATCCATGTCCACATGTTTACAATTTCACGTCAAAAAATGGCTAAAAATTCCAGTTGAAATTTTTTCAAAGTCCCTTAAAAATTTTCCAATTTTTGTCCCAATTCTTCCCATTCCCATTGAAACTTTTCAAATCCCTCTCAAAATTGTTGAAATTCTGTTGAAGCTTTTAAAATTCTCTCTAGAATTTTCAAAATCCATGTCCACATGTTTACAATTTCACGTCAAAAAATGGCTAAAATTCCAGTTGAAATTTTTTCAAAGTCCCTTAAAAATTTTCCAATTTTTGTCCCAATTCTTCCCATTCCCATTGAAACTTTTCAAATCCCTCTCAAAATTGTTGAAATTCTCTTGAAGCTTTTAAAATTCTCTCTAGAATTTTCAAAATCCATGTCCACATGTTTACAATTTCACGTCAAAAAATGGCTAAAATTCCAGTTGAAATTTTTTCAAAGTCCCTTAAAAATTTTCCAATTTTCGTCCCAATTCTTCCCATTCCCATTGAAACTTTTCAAATCCCTCTCAAAATTGTTGAAATTCTGTTGAAGCTTTTAAAATTCTCTCTAGAATTTTCAAAATCCATGTCCACATGTTTACAATTTCACGTCAAAAAATGGCTAAAATTCCAGTTGATATTTTTTCAAAGTCCCTTAAAAATTTTCCAATTTTTGTCCCAATTCTTCCCATTCCCATTGAAACTTTTCAAATCCCTCTCAAAATTGTGGAAATTCTCTTGAAGCTTTTAAAATTCTCTCTAGAATTTTCAAAATCCATGGCCACATGTTTACAATTTCACGTCAAAAAATGGCTAAAATTCCAGTTGAAATTTTTTCAAAGTCCCTTAAAAATTTTCCAATTTTCGTCCCAATTCTTCCCATTCCCATTGAAACTTTTCAAATCCCTCTCAAAATTGTTGAAATTCTCTTGAAGCTTTTAAAATTCTCTCTAGAATTTTCAAAATCCATGTCCACATGTTTACAATTTCACGTCAAAAAATGGCTAAAATTCCAGTTGAAATTTTTTCAAAGTCCCTTAAAAATTTTCCAATTTTTGTCCCAATTCTTCCCATTCCCATTGAAACTTTTCAAATCCCTCTCAAAATTGTGGAAATTCTGTTGAAGCTTTTAAAATTCTCTCTAGAATTTTCAAAATCCATGTCCACATGTTTACAATTTCACGTCAAAAAATGGCTAAAATTCCAGTTGAAATTTTTTCAAAGTCCCTGAAAAATTTTCCAATTTTTGTCCCAATTCTTCCCATTCCCATTGAAACTTTTCAAATCCCTCTCAAAATTGTGGAAATTCTGTTGAAGCTTTTAAAATTCTCTCTAGAATTTTCAAAATCCATGTCCACATGTTTACAATTTCACGTCAAAAAATGGCTAAAATTCCAGTTGAAATTTTTTCAAAGTCCCTTAAAAATTTTCCAATTTTTGTCCCAATTCTTCCCATTCCCATTGAAACTTTTCAAATCCCTCTCAAAATTGTGGAAATTATGTTGAAGCTTTTAAAATTCTCTCTAGAATTTTCAAAATCCATGGCCACATGTTTACAATTTCACATAAAAAAATGGCTAAAATTCCAGTTGAAATTTTTTCAAAGTCCCTGAAAAATTTTCCAATTTTTGTCCCAATTCTTCCCATTCCCATTGAAACTTTTCAAATCCCTCTCAAAATTGTGGAAATTCTGTTGAAGCTTTTAAAATTCTCTCTAGAATTTTCAAAATCCATGTCCACATGTTTACAATTTCACGTCAAAAAATGGCTAAAATTCCAGTTGATATTTTTTCAAAGTCCCTTAAAAATTTTCCAATTTTTGTCCCAATTCTTCCCATTCCCATTGAAACTTTTCAAATCCCTCTCAAAATTGTTGAAATTCTCTTGAAGCTTTTAAAATTCTCTCTAGAATTTTCAAAATCCATGTCCACATGTTTACAATTTCACGTCAAAAATGGCTAAAATTCCAGTTGAAATTTTTTCAAAGTCCCTTAAAAATTTTCCAATTTTTGTCCCAATTCTTCCCATTCCCATTGAAACTTTTCAAATCCCTCTCAAAATTGTGGAAATTCTGTTGAAGCTTTTAAAATTCTCTCTAGAATTTTCAAAATCCATGTCCACATGTTTACAATTTCACGTCAAAAAACGGCTAAAATTCCAGTTGAAATTTTTTCAAAGTCCCTTAAAAATTTTCCAATTTTTGTCCCAATTCTTCCCATTCCCATTGAAACTTTTCAAATCCCTCTCAAAATTGTTGAAATTCTGTTGAAGCTTTTAAAATTCTCTCTAGAATTTTCAAAATCCATGTCCACATGTTTACAATTTCACGTCAAAAAATGGCTAAAATTCCAGTTGAAATTTTTTCAAAGTCCCTTAAAAATTTTCCAATTTTTGTCCCAATTCTTCCCATTCCCATTGAAACTTTTCAAATCCCTCTCAAAATTGTTGAAATTCTGTTGAAGCTTTTAAAATTCTCTCTAGAATTTTCAAAATCCATGTCCACATGTTTACAATTTCACGTCAAAAAATGGCTAAAATTCCAGTTGAAATTTTTTCAAAGTCCCTTAAAAATTTTCCAATTTTTGTCCCAATTCTTCCCATTCCCATTGAAACTTTTCAAATCCCTCTCAAAATTGTTGAAATTCTGTTGAAGCTTTTAAAATTCTCTCTAGAATTTTCAAAATCCATGTCCACATGTTTACAATTTCACGTCAAAAAATGGCTAAAATTCCAGTTGAAATTTTTTCAAAGTCCCTGAAAAATTTTCCAATTTTTGTCCCAATTCTTCCCATTCCCATTGAAACTTTTCAAATCCCTCTCAAAATTGTTGAAATTCTCTTGAAGCTTTTAAAATTCTCTCTAGAATTTTCAAAAATCCATGTCCACATGTTTACAATTTCACGTCAAAAAATGGCTAAAATTCCAGTTGAAATTTTTTCAAAGTCCCTTAAAAATTTTCCAATTTTCGTCCCAATTCTTCCCATTCCCATTGAAACTTTTCAAATCCCTCTCAAAATTGTTGAAATTCTGTTGAAGCTTTTAAAATTCTCTCTAGAATTTTCAAAATCCATGTCCACATGTTTACAATTTCACGTCAAAAAATGGCTAAAATTCCAGTTGATATTTTTTCAAAGTCCCTTAAAAATTTTCCAATTTTTGTCCCAATTCTTCCCATTCCCATTGAAACTTTTCAAATCCCTCTCAAAATTGTGGAAATTCTCTTGAAGCTTTTAAAATTCTCTCTAGAATTTTCAAAATCCATGGCCACATGTTTACAATTTCACGTCAAAAAATGGCTAAAATTCCAGTTGAAATTTTTTCAAAGTCCCTTAAAAATTTTCCAATTTTCGTCCCAATTCTTCCCATTCCCATTGAAACTTTTCAAATCCCTCTCAAAATTGTGGAAATTCTGTTGAAGCTTTTAAAATTCTCTCTAGAATTTTCAAAATCCATGTCCACATGTTTACAATTTCACGTCAAAAAATGGCTAAAATTCCAGTTGATATTTTTTCAAAGTCCCTTAAAAAATTTTCCAATTTTTGTCCCAATTCTTCCCATTCCCATTGAAACTTTTCAAATCCCTCTCAAAATTGTGGAAATTATGTTGAAGCTTTTAAAATTCTCTCTAGAATTTTCAAAATCCATGTCCACATGTTTACAATTTCACGTCAAAAAACGGCTAAAATTCCAGTTGAAATTTTTTCAAAGTCCCTTAAAAATTTTCCAATTTTTGTCCCAATTCTTCCCATTCCCATTGAAACTTTTCAAATCCCTCTCAAAATTGTTGAAATTCTGTTGAAGCTTTTAAAATTCTCTCTAGAATTTTCAAAATCCACTTCAACATGTTTACAATTTCACGTCAAAAAATGGCTAAAATTCCAGTTGAAATTTTTTCAAAGTCCCTTAAAAATTTTCCAATTTTTGTCCCAATTCTTCCATTCCCATTGAAACTTTTCAAATCCCTCTCAAAATTGTGGAAATTCTATTGAAGCTTTTAAAATTCTCTCTAGAATTTTCAAAATCCATGTCCACATGTTTACAATTTCACGTCAAAAAATGGCTAAAATTCCAGTTGAAATTTTTTCAAAGTCCCTTAAAAATTTTCCAATTTTTGTCCCAATTCTTCCCATTCCCATTGAAACTTTTCAAATCCCTCTCAAAATTGTGGAAATTCTGTTGAAGCTTTTAAAATTCTCTCTAGAATTTTCAAAATCCATGTCCACATGTTTACAATTTCACGTCAAAAAACGGCTAAAATTCCAGTTGAAATTTTTTCAAAGTCCCTTAAAAATTTTCCAATTTTTGTCCCAATTCTTCCCATTCCATTGAAACTTTTCAAATCCCTCTCAAAATTGTTGAAATTCTGTTGAAGCTTTTAAAATTCTCTCTAGAATTTTCAAAATCCATGTCCACATGTTTACAATTTCACGTCAAAAAATGGCTAAAATTCCAGTTGAAATTTTTTCAAAGTCCCTTAAAAATTTTCCAATTTTTGTCCCAATTCTTCCCATTCCCATTGAAACTTTTCAAATCCCTCTCAAAATTGTTGAAATTCTCTTGAAGCTTTTAAAATTCTCTCTAGAATTTTCAAAATCCATGTCCACATGTTTACAATTTCACGTCAAAAAATGGCTAAAATTCCAGTTGAAATTTTTTCAAAGTCCCTTAAAAATTTTCCAATTTTTGTCCCAATTCTTCCCATTCCCATTGAAACTTTTCAAATCCCTCTCAAAATTGTTGAAATTCTGTTGAAGCTTTTAAAATTCTCTCTAGAATTTTCAAAATCCATGTCCACATGTTTACAATTTCACGTCAAAAATGGCTAAAATTCCAGTTGAAATTTTTTCAAAGTCCCTTAAAAATTTTCCAATTTTTGTCCCAATTCTTCCCATTCCCATTGAAACTTTTCAAATCCCTCTCAAAATTGTGGAAATTCTCTTGAAGCTTTTAAAATTCTCTCTAGAATTTTCAAAATCCATGTCCACATGTTTACAATTTCACGTCAAAAAATGGCTAAAATTCCAGTTGATATTTTTTCAAAGTCCCTTCAAAATTTTCCAATTTTTGTCCCAATTCTTCCCATTCCCATTGAATCTTTTCAAATCCCTCTCAAAATTGTTGAAATTCTGTTGAAGCTTTTAAAATTCTCTCTAGAATTTTCAAAATCCATGTCCACATGTTTACAATTTCACGTCAAAAAATGGCTAAAATTCCAGTTGAAATTTTTTCAAAGTCCCTTAAAAATTTTCCAATTTTTGTCCCAATTCTTCCCATTCCCATTGAAACTTTTCAAATCCCTCTCAAAATTGTTGAAATTCTGTTGAAGCCTTTAAAATTCTCTCTAGAATTTTCAAAATCCATGTCCACATGTTTACAATTTCACGTCAAAAAATGGCTAAAATTCCAGTTGAAATTTTTTCAAAGTCCCTGAAAAATTTTCCAATTTTTGTCCCAATTCTTCCCATTCCCATTGAAACTTTTCAAATCCCTCTCAAAATTTTTGAAATTCTGTTGAAGCTTTTAAAATTCTCTCTAGAATTTTCAAAATCCATGTCCACATGTTTACAATTTCACGTCAAAAAATGGCTAAAATTCCAGTTGAAATTTTTTCAAAGTCCCTTCAAAATTTTCCAATTTTTGTCCCAATTCTTCCCATTCCCATTGAAACTTTTCAAATCCCTCTCAAAATTGTGGAAATTCTGTTGAAGCTTTTAAAATTCTCTCTAGAATTTTCAAAATCCATGGCCACATGTTTACAATTTCACGTCAAAAAATGGCTAAAATTCCAGTTGAAATTTTTTCAAAGTCCCTTAAAAATTTTCCAATTTTCGTCCCAATTCTTCCCATTCCCATTGAAACTTTTCAAATCCCTCTCAAAATTGTTGAAATTCTGTTGAAGCTTTTAAAATTCTCTCTAGAATTTTCAAAATCCATGTCCACATGTTTACAATTTCACGTCAAAAAATGGCTAAAATTCCAGTTGATATTTTTTCAAAGTCCCTTAAAAATTTTCCAATTTTTGTCCCAATTCTTCCCATTCCCATTGAAACTTTTCAAATCCCTCTCAAAATTGTTGAAATTCTGTTGAAGCTTTTAAAATTCTCTCTAGAATTTTCAAAATCCATGGCCACATGTTTACAATTTCACGTCAAAAAATGGCTAAAATTCCAGTTGAAATTTTTTCAAAGTCCCTTAAAAATTTTCCAATTTTCGTCCCAATTCTTCCCATTCCCATTGAAACTTTTCAAATCCCTCTCAAAATTGTTGAAATTCTCTTGAAGCTTTTAAAATTCTCTCTAGAATTTTCAAAATCCATGTCCACATGTTTACAATTTCACGTCAAAAAATGGCTAAAATTCCAGTTGAAATTTTTTCAAAGTCCCTTAAAAATTTTCCAATTTTTGTCCCAATTCTTCCCATTCCCATTGAAACTTTTCAAATCCCTCTCAAAATTGTTGAAATTCTGTTGAAGCTTTTAAAATTCTCTCTAGAATTTTCAAAATCCATGTCCACATGTTTACAATTTCACGTAACAAAATGGCTAAAATTCCAGTTGAAATTTTTTCAAAGTCCCTGAAAAATTTTCCAATTTTTGTCCCAATTCTTCCCATTCCCATTGAAACTTTTCAAATCCCTCTCAAAATTGTGGAAATTCTGTTGAAGCTTTTAAAATTCTCTCTAGAATTTTCAAAATCCATGGCCACATGTTTACAATTTCACGTCAAAAAATGGCTAAAATTCCAGTTGAAATTTTTTCAAAGTCCCTTAAAAATTTTCCAATTTTTGTCCCAATTCTTCCCATTCCCATTGAAACTTTTCAAATCCCTCTCAAAATTGTGGAAATTCTGTTGAAGCTTTTAAAATTCTCTCTAGAATTTTCAAAATCCATGTCCACATGTTTACAATTTCACGTCAAAAAATGGCTAAAATTCCAGTTGAAATTTTTTCAAAGTCCCTTAAAAATTTTCCAATTTTTGTCCCAATTCTTCCCATTCCCATTGAAACTTTTCAAATCCCTCTCAAAATTGTGGAAATTCTGTTGAAGCTTTTAAAATTCTCTCTAGAATTTTCAAAATCCATGTCCACATGTTTACAATTTCACGTCAAAAAACGGCTAAAATTCCAGTTGAAATTTTTTCAAAGTCCCTTCAAAATTTTCCAATTTTTGTCCCAATTCTTCCCATTCCCATTGAAACTTTTCAAATCCCTCTCAAAATTGTTGAAATTCTCTTGAAGCTTTTAAAATTCTCTCTAGAATTTTCAAAATCCATGGCCACATGTTTACAATTTCACGTCAAAAAATGGCTAAAATTCCAGTTGAAATTTTTTCAAAGTCCCTTAAAAATTTTCCAATTTTTGTCCCAATTCTTCCCATTCCCATTGAAACTTTTCAAATCCCTCTCAAAATTGTTGAAATTCTGTTGAAGCTTTTAAAATTCTCTCTAGAATTTTCAAAATCCATGTCCACATGTTTACAATTTCACGTCAAAAAATGGCTAAAATTCCAGTTGAAATTTTTTCAAAGTCCCTTAAAAATTTTCCAATTTTTGTCCCAATTCTTCCCATTCCCATTGAAACTTTTCAAATCCCTCTCAAAATTGTTGAAATTCTCTTGAAGCTTTTAAAATTCTCTCTAGAATTTTCAAAATCCATGGCCACATGTTTACAATTTCACGTCAAAAAATGGCTAAAATTCCAGTTGAAATTTTTCAAAGTCCCTTAAAAATTTTCCAATTTTTGTCCCAATTCTTCCCATTCCCATTGAAACTTTTCAAATCCCTCTCAAAATTGTTGAAATTCTCTTGAAGCTTTTAAAATTCTCTCTAGAATTTTCAAAATCCATGTCCACATGTTTACAATTTCACGTCAAAAAATGGCTAAAATTCCAGTTGAAATTTTTTCAAAGTCCCTTAAAAATTTTCCAATTTTCGTCCCAATTCTTCCCATTCCCATTGAAACTTTTCAAATCCCTCTCAAAATTGTTGAAATTCTGTTGAAGCTTTTAAAATTCTCTCTAGAATTTTCAAATCCATGTCCACATGTTTACAATTTCACGTCAAAAAATGGCTAAAATTCCAGTTGATATTTTTTCAAAGTCCCTTAAAAATTTTCCAATTTTTGTCCCAATTCTTCCCATTCCCATTGAAACTTTTCAAATCCCTCTCAAAATTGTGGAAATTCTCTTGAAGCTTTTAAAATTCTCTCTAGAATTTTCAAAATCCATGGCCACATGTTTACAATTTCACGTCAAAAAATGGCTAAAATTCCAGTTGAAATTTTTTCAAAGTCCCTTAAAAATTTTCCAATTTTCGTCCCAATTCTTCCCATTCCCATTGAAACTTTTCAAATCCCTCTCAAAATTGTTGAAATTCTCTTGAAGCTTTTAAAATTCTCTCTAGAATTTTCAAAATCCATGTCCACATGTTTACAATTTCACGTCAAAAAATGGCTAAAATTCCAGTTGAAATTTTTTCAAAGTCCCTTAAAAATTTTCCAATTTTTGTCCCAATTCTTCCCATTCCCATTGAAACTTTTCAAATCCCTCTCAAAATTGTGGAAATTCTGTTGAAGCTTTTAAAATTCTCTCTAGAATTTTCAAAATCCATGTCCACATGTTTACAATTTCACGTCAAAAAATGGCTAAAATTCCAGTTGAAATTTTTTCAAAGTCCCTTAAAAATTTTCCAATTTTTGTCCCAATTCTTCCCATTCCCATTGAAACTTTTCAAATCCCTCTCAAAATTGTGGAAATTCTGTTGAAGCTTTTAAAATTCTCTCTAGAATTTTCAAAATCCATGTCCACATGTTTACAATTTCACGTCAAAAAATGGCTAAAATTCCAGTTGAAATTTTTTCAAAGTCCCTTAAAAATTTTCCAATTTTTGTCCCAATTCTTCCCATTCCCATTGAAACTTTTCAAATCCCTCTCAAAATTGTGGAAATTATGTTGAAGCTTTTAAAATTCTCTCTAGAATTTTCAAAATCCATGTCCACATGTTTACAATTTCACGTCAAAAAACGGCTAAAATTCCAGTTGAAATTTTTTCAAAGTCCCTTAAAAATTTTCCAATTTTTGTCCCAATTCTTCCCATTCCCATTGAAACTTTTCAAATCCCTCTCAAAATTGTTGAAATTCTGTTGAAGCTTTTAAAATTCTCTCTAGAATTTTCAAAATCCACTTCAACATGTTTACAATTTCACGTCAAAAAATGGCTAAAATTCCAGTTGAAATTTTTTCAAAGTCCCTTAAAAATTTTCCAATTTTTGTCCCAATTCTTCCCATTCCCATTGAAACTTTTCAAATCCCTCTCAAAATTGTGGAAATTCTATTGAAGCTTTTAAAATTCTCTCTAGAATTTTCAAAATCCATGTCCACATGTTTACAATTTCACGTCAAAAAATGGCTAAAATTCCAGTTGAAATTTTTTCAAAGTCCCTTAAAAATTTTCCAATTTTTGTCCCAATTCTTCCCATTCCCATTGAAACTTTTCAAATCCCTCTCAAAATTGTGGAAATTCTGTTGAAGCTTTTAAAATTCTCTCTAGAATTTTCAAAATCCATGGCCACATGTTTACAATTTCACGTCAAAAACGGCTAAAATTCCAGTTGAAATTTTTTCAAAGTCCCTTAAAAATTTTCCAATTTTTGTCCCAATTCTTCCCATTCCCATTGAAACTTTTCAAATCCCTCTCAAAATTGTTGAAATTCTGTTGAAGCTTTTAAAATTCTCTCTAGAATTTTCAAAATCCATGTCCACATGTTTACAATTTCACGTCAAAAAATGGCTAAAATTCCAGTTGAAATTTTTTCAAAGTCCCTTAAAAATTTTCCAATTTTTGTCCCAATTCTTCCCATTCCCATTGAAACTTTTCAAATCCCTCTCAAAATTGTTGAAATTCTCTTGAAGCTTTTAAAATTCTCTCTAGAATTTTCAAAATCCATGGCCACATGTTTACAATTTCACGTCAAAAAATGGCTAAAATTCCAGTTGAAATTTTTTCAAAGTCCCTTAAAAATTTTCCAATTTTTGTCCCAATTCTTCCCATTCCCATTGAAACTTTTCAAATCCCTCTCAAAATTGTTGAAATTCTGTTGAAGCTTTTAAAATTCTCTCTAGAATTTTCAAAATCCATGTCCACATGTTTACAATTTCACGTCAAAAAATGGCTAAAATTCCAGTTGAAATTTTTTCAAAGTCCCTTAAAAATTTTCCAATTTTTGTCCCAATTCTTCCCATTCCCATTGAAACTTTTCAAATCCCTCTCAAAATTGTGGAAATTCTCTTGAAGCTTTTAAAATTCTCTCTAGAATTTTCAAAATCCATGTCCACATGTTTACAATTTCACGTCAAAAAATGGCTAAAATTCCAGTTGATATTTTTTCAAAGTCCCTTCAAAATTTTCCAATTTTTGTCCCAATTCTTCCCATTCCCATTGAATCTTTTCAAATCCCTCTCAAAATTGTTGAAATTCTGTTGAAGCTTTTAAAATTCTCTCTAGAATTTTCAAAATCCATGTCCACATGTTTACAATTTCACGTCAAAAAATGGCTAAAATTCCAGTTGAAATTTTTTCAAAGTCCCTTAAAAATTTTCCAATTTTTGTCCCAATTCTTCCCATTCCCATTGAAACTTTTCAAATCCCTCTCAAAATTGTTGAAATTCTGTTGAAGCTTTTAAAATTCTCTCTAGAATTTTCAAAATCCATGTCCACATGTTTACAATTTCACGTCAAAAAATGGCTAAAATTCCAGTTGAAATTTTTTCAAAGTCCCTGAAAAATTTTCCAATTTTTGTCCCAATTCTTCCCATTCCCATTGAAACTTTTCAAATCCCTCTCAAAATTGTTGAAATTCTCTTGAAGCTTTTAAAATTCTCTCTAGAATTTTCAAAATCCATGTCCACATGTTTACAATTTCACGTCAAAAAATGGCTAAAATTCCAGTTGAAATTTTTTCAAAGTCCCTTCAAAATTTTCCAATTTTTGTCCCAATTCTTCCCATTCCCATTGAAACTTTTCAAATCCCTCTCAAAATTGTGGAAATTCTGTTGAAGCTTTTAAAATTCTCTCTAGAATTTTCAAAATCCATGGCCACATGTTTACAATTTCACGTCAAAAAATGGCTAAAATTCCAGTTGAAATTTTTTCAAAGTCCCTTAAAAATTTTCCAATTTTCGTCCCAATTCTTCCCATTCCCATTGAAACTTTTCAAATCCCTCTCAAAATTGTTGAAATTCTGTTGAAGCTTTTAAAATTCTCTCTAGAATTTTCAAAATCCATGTCCACATGTTTACAATTTCACGTCAAAAAATGGCTAAAATTCCAGTTGATATTTTTTCAAAGTCCCTTCAAAATTTTCCAATTTTTGTCCCAATTCTTCCCATTCCCATTGAAACTTTTCAATCCCTCTCAAAATTGTTGAAATTCTGTTGAAGCTTTTAAAATTCTCTCTAGAATTTTCAAAATCCATGGCCACATGTTTACAATTTCACGTCAAAAAATGGCTAAAATTCCAGTTGAAATTTTTTCAAAGTCCCTTAAAAATTTTCCAATTTTCGTCCCAATTCTTCCCATTCCCATTGAAACTTTTCAAATCCCTCTCAAAATTGTTGAAATTCTCTTGAAGCTTTTAAAATTCTCTCTAGAATTTTCAAAATCCATGTCCACATGTTTACAATTTCACGTCAAAAAATGGCTAAAATTCCAGTTGAAATTTTTCAAAGTCCCTTAAAAATTTTCCAATTTTTGTCCCAATTCTTCCCATTCCCATTGAAACTTTTCAAATCCCTCTCAAAATTGTTGAAATTCTGTTGAAGCTTTTAAAATTCTCTCTAGAATTTTCAAAATCCATGTCCACATGTTTACAATTTCACGTAACAAAATGGCTAAAATTCCAGTTGAAATTTTTTCAAAGTCCCTGAAAAATTTTCCAATTTTTGTCCCAATTCTTCCCATTCCCATTGAAACTTTTCAAATCCCTCTCAAAATTGTGGAAATTCTGTTGAAGCTTTTAAAATTCTCTCTAGAATTTTCAAAATCCATGGCCACATGTTTACAATTTCACGTCAAAAAATGGCTAAAATTCCAGTTGAAATTTTTTCAAAGTCCCTTAAAAATTTTCCAATTTTTGTCCCAATTCTTCCCATTCCCATTGAAACTTTTCAAATCCCTCTCAAAATTGTGGAAATTCTGTTGAAGCTTTTAAAATTCTCTCTAGAATTTTCAAAATCCATGTCCACATGTTTACAATTTCACGTCAAAAAATGGCTAAAATTCCAGTTGAAATTTTTTCAAAGTCCCTTAAAAATTTTCCAATTTTTGTCCCAATTCTTCCCATTCCCATTGAAACTTTTCAAATCCCTCTCAAAATTGTGGAAATTCTGTTGAAGCTTTTAAAATTCTCTCTAGAATTTTCAAAATCCATGTCCACATGTTTACAATTTCACGTCAAAAAACGGCTAAAATTCCAGTTGAAATTTTTTCAAAGTCCCTTAAAAATTTTCCAATTTTTGTCCCAATTCTTCCCATTCCCATTGAAACTTTTCAAATCCCTCTCAAAATTGTTGAAATTCTCTTGAAGCTTTTAAAATTCTCTCTAGAATTTTCAAAATCCATGGCCACATGTTTACAATTTCACGTCAAAAAATGGCTAAAATTCCAGTTGAAATTTTTTCAAAGTCCCTTAAAAATTTTCCAATTTTTGTCCCAATTCTTCCCATTCCCATTGAAACTTTTCAAATCCCTCTCAAAATTGTTGAAATTCTGTTGAAGCTTTTAAAATTCTCTCTAGAATTTTCAAAATCCATGTCCACATGTTTACAATTTCACGTCAAAAAATGGCTAAAATTCCAGTTGAAATTTTTTCAAAGTCCCTTAAAAATTTTCCAATTTTTGTCCCAATTCTTCCCATTCCCATTGAAACTTTTCAAATCCCTCTCAAAATTGTTGAAATTCTGTTGAAGCTTTTAAAATTCTCTCTAGAATTTTCAAAATCCATGTCCACATGTTTACAATTTCACGTCAAAAAATGGCTAAAATTCCAGTTGATATTTTTTCAAAGTCCCTTAAAAATTTTCCAATTTTTGTCCCAATTCTTCCCATTCCCATTGAATCTTTTCAAATCCCTCTCAAAATTGTTGAAATTCTGTTGAAGCTTTTAAAATTCTCTCTAGAATTTTCAAAATCCATGTCCACATGTTTACAATTTCACGTCAAAAAATGGCTAAAATTCCAGTTGAAATTTTTTCAAAGTCCCTTAAAAATTTTCCAATTTTTGTCCCAATTCTTCCCATTCCCATTGAAACTTTTCAAATCCCTCTCAAAATTGTTGAAATTCTGTTGAAGCTTTTAAAATTCTCTCTAGAATTTTCAAAATCCATGTCCACATGTTTACAATTTCACGTAACAAAATGGCTAAAATTCCAGTTGAAATTTTTTCAAAGTCCCTTCAAAATTTTCCAATTTTTGTCCCAATTCTTCCCATTCCCATTGAAACTTTTCAAATCCCTCTCAAAATTGTGGAAATTCTGTTGAAGCTTTTAAAATTCTCTCTAGAATTTTCAAAATCCATGGCCACTTTACAATTTCACGTCAAAAAATGGCTAAAATTCCAGTTGAAATTTTTTCAAAGTCCCTTAAAAATTTTCCAATTTTTGTCCCAATTCTTCCCATTCCCATTGAAACTTTTCAAATCCCTCTCAAATTGTGGAAATTCTGTTGAAGCTTTTAAAATTCTCTCTAGAATTTTTCAAAATCCATGTCCACATGTTTACAATTTCACGTCAAAAAATGGCTAAAATTCCAGTTGAAATTTTTTCAAAGTCCCTTAAAAATTTTCCAATTTTTGTCCCAATTCTTCCCATTCCCATTGAAACTTTTCAAATCCCTCTCAAAATTGTGGAAATTCTGTTGAAGCTTTTAAAATTCTCTCTAGAATTTTCAAAATCCATGTCCACATGTTTACAATTTCACGTCAAAAAACGGCTAAAATTCCAGTTGAAATTTTTTCAAAGTCCCTTAAAAATTTTCCAATTTTTGTCCCAATTCTTCCCATTCCCATTGAAACTTTTCAAATCCCTCTCAAAATTGTTGAAATTCTCTTGAAGCTTTTAAAATCTCTCTAGAATTTTCAAAATCCATGGCCACATGTTTACAATTTCACGTCAAAAAATGGCTAAAATTCCAGTTGAAATTTTTTCAAAGTCCCTGAAAAATTTTCCAATTTTTGTCCCAATTCTTCCCATTCCCATTGAAACTTTTCAAATCCCTCTCAAAATTGTGGAAATTCTGTTGAAGCTTTTAAAATTCTCTCTAGAATTTCAAAATCCATGTCCACATGTTTACAATTTCACGTCAAAAAATGGCTAAAATGCCAGTTGAAATTTTTTCAAAGTCCCTGAAAAATTATCCAATTTTTGTCCCAATTCTTCCCATTCCCATGAAACTTTTCAAATCCCTCTCAAAATTGTTGAAATTCTGTTGAAGCTTTTAAAATTCTCTCTAGAATTTTCAAAATCCATGTCCACATGTTTACAATTTCACGTCAAAAAATGGCTAAAATTCCAGTTGAAATTTTTTCAAAGTCCCTTAAAAATTTTCCAATTTTTGTCCCAATTCTTCCCATTCCCATTGAAACTTTTCAAATCCCTCTCAAAATTGTTGAAATTCTCTTGAAGCTTTTAAAATTCTCTCTAGAATTTTCAAAATCCATGTCCACATGTTTACAATTTCACGTCAAAAAATGGCTAAAATGCCAGTTGAAATTTTTTCAAAGTCCCTTCAAAATTTTCCAATTTTTGTCCCAATTCTTCCCATTCCCATTGAAACTTTTCAAATCCCTCTAAAAATTGTTGAAATTCTGTTGAAGCTTTTAAAATTCTCTCTAGAATTTTCAAAATCCACTTCAACATGTTTACAATTTCACGTCAAAAAATGGCTAAAATTCCAGTTGAAATTTTTTCAAAGTCCCTTAAAAATTTTCCAATTTTTGTCCCAATTCTTCCCATTCCCATTGAAACTTTTCAAATCCCTCTCAAAATTGTTGAAATTCTCTTGAAGCTTTTAAAATTCTCTCTAGAATTTTCAAAATCCATGTCCACATGTTTACAATTTCACGTCAAAAAATGGCTAAAATTCCAGTTGAAATTTTTCAAAGTCCCTTAAAAATTTTCCAATTTTTGTCCCAATTCTTCCCATTCCCATTGAAACTTTTCAAATCCTCTCAAAATTGTGGAAATTCTGTTGAAGCTTTTAAAATTCTCTCTAGAATTTTCAAAATCCATGTCCACATGTTTACAATTTCACGTCAAAAAATTGCTAAAATTCCAGTTGAAATTTTTTCAAAGTCCCTTCAAAATTTCCAATTTTTGTCCCAATTCTTCCATTCCCATTGAAACTTTTTCAAATCCCTCTCAAAATTGTTGAAATTCTGTTGAAGCTTTTAAAATTCTCTCTAGAATTTTCAAAATCCATGTCCACATGTTTACAATTTCACGTCAAAAAATGGCTAAAATTCCAGTTGAAATTTTTCAAAGTCCCTTAAAAATTTTCCAATTTCTGTCCCAATTCTTCCCATTCCCATTGAAACTTTTCAAATCCCTCTCAAAATTGTTGAAATTCTCTTGAACCTTTTAAAATTCTCTCTAGAATTTTCAAAATCCATGTCCACATGTTTACAATTTCACGTCAAAAAATGGCTAAAATTCCAGTTGAAATTTTTTTCAAAGTCCTTAAAAATTTTCCAATTTTTGTCCCAATTCTTCCCATTCCCATTGAAACTTTTCAAATCCCTCTCAAAATTGTGGAAATTCTGTTGAAGCTTTAAAATTCTCTCTAGAATTTTCAAAATCCATGGCCACATGTTTACAATTTCACGTCAAAAAATGGCTAAAATGCAGTTGAAATTTTTCAAAGTCCCTTAAAAATTTTCCAATTTCGTCCCAATTCTTCCCATTCCCATTGAAAGTTTTCAAATCCCTCTCAAAATTTTTGAAATTCTGTTGAAGCTTTTAAAATTCTCTCTAGAATTTTCAAAATCCATGTCCACATGTTTACAATTTCACGTCAAAAAACGGCTAAAATTCCAGTTGAAATTTTTTCAAAGTCCCTTAAAAATTTTCCAATTTTTGTCCCAATTCTTCCCATTCCCATTGAAACTTTTCAAATCCCTCTCAAAATTGTGGAAATTCTGTTGAAGCTTTTAAAATTCTCTCTAGAATTTTCAAAATCCATGTCCACATGTTTACAATTTCACGTCAAAAAATGGCTAAAATTCCAGTTGAAATTTTTTCAAAGTCCCTTAAAAATTTTCCAATTTTTGTCCCAATTCTTCCCATTCCCATTGAAACTTTTCAAATCCCTCTCAAAATTGTTGAAATTCTCTTGAAGCTTTTAAAATTCTCTCTAGAATTTTCAAAATCCATGGCCACATGTTACAATTTCACGTCAAAAAATGGCTAAAATTCCAGTTGAAATTTTTTCAAAGTCCCTTAAAATTTTCCAATTTTTGTCCCAATTCTTCCCATTCCCATTGAAACTTTTCAAATCCCTCTCAAAATTTTTGAAATTCTGTTGAAGCTTTTAAAATTCTCTCTAGAATTTTCAAAATCCATGGCCACATGTTTACAATTTCACGTCAAAAAATGGCTAAAATTCCAGTTGAAATTTTTTCAAAGTCCCTTCAAAATTTTCCAATTTTTGTCCCAATTCTTCCCATTCCCATTGAAACTTTTCAAATCCCTCTCAAAATTGTGGAAATTCTGTTGAAGCTTTTAAAATTCTCTCTAGAATTTTCAAAATCCATGTCCACATGTTTACAATTTCACGTCAAAAAATGGCTAAAATTCCAGTTGAAATTTTTTCAAAGTCCCTTAAAAATTTTCCAATTTTTGTCCCAATTCTTCCCATTCCCATTGAAACTTTTCAAATCCCTCTCAAAATTGTTGAAAATTCTCTTGAAGCTTTTAAAATTCTCTCTAGAATTTTCAAAATCCATGGCCACATGTTAACAATTTCACGTCAAAAAATGGCTAAAATTCCAGTTGAAATTTTTTCAAAGTCCCTTAAAAATTTTCAATTTTCGTCCCAATTCTTCCCATTCCCATGAAACTTTTCAAATCCCTCTCAAAATTGTTGAAATTCTGTTGAAGCTTTTAAAATTCTCTCTAGAATTTTCAAAATCCATGTCCACATGTTTACAATTTCACGTCAAAAAATGGCTAAAATTCCAGTTGAAATTTTTCAAAAGTCCCTTAAAAATTTTCCAATTTTTGTCCCAATTCTTCCCATTCCCATTGAAACTTTTCAAATCCCTCTCAAAATTGTGGAAATTCTCTTGAAGCTTTTAAAATTCTCTCTAGAATTTTCAAAATCCACTTCAACATGTTTACAATTTCACATAAAAAAATGGCTAAAATTCCAGTTGAAATTTTTTCAAAGTCCCTTAAAAATTTCCAATTTTTGTCCCAATTCTTCCCATTCCCATTGAAACTTTTCAAATCCCTCTCAAAATGTGGAAATTCTGTTGAAGCTTTTAAAATTCTCTCTAGAATTTTCAAAATCCACTTCAACATGTTTACAATTTCACGTAAAAAAATTGCTAAAATTCCAGTTGAAATTTTTTCAAAGTCCCTTAAAAATTTTTCCAATTTCTGTCCCAATTCTTCCCATTCCCATTGAAACTTTTCAAATCCCTCTCAAAATTGTTGAAATTCTCTTGAAGCTTTTAAAATTCTCTCTAGAATTTTCAAAATCCAGTCCACATGTTTACAATTTTCACGTCAAAAAATGGCTAAATTCCAGTTGAAAATTTTTTCAAAGTCCCTTCAAATTTTCCAATTTTTGTCCCAATTCTTCCCATTCCCATTGAAACTTTTCAAATCCCTCTCAAAATTGTTGAAATTCTGTTGAAGCTTTTAAAATTCTCTCTAGAATTTTCAAAATCCATGTCCACATGTTTACAATTTCACGTCAAAAAATGGCTAAAATTCCAGTTGAAATTTTTTCAAAGTCCTTAAAAATTTTCCAATTTTTGTCCCAATTCTTCCCATTCCCATTGAAACTTTTCAAATCCCTCCTCAAAATTGTTGAAATTCTCTTGAAGCTTTTAAAATTCTCTCTAGAATTTTCAAAATCCATGTCCACATGTTTACAATTTCACGTCAAAAAATTGCTAAAATTCCAGTTGAAATTTTTTCAAAGTCCCTTAAAAATTTTCCAATTTTTGTCCCAATTCTTCCCATTCCCATTGAAACTTTTCAAATCCCTCTCAAAATTGTGGAAATTCTGTTGAAGCTTTTAAAATTCTCTCTAGAATTTTCAAATTCCATGGCCACATGTTTACAATTTCACGTCAAAAAATGGCTAAATTCCAGTTGAAATTTTTTCAAAGTCCCTTCAAAATTTTCCAATTTTTGTCCCAATTCTTCCCATTCCCATTGAAACTTTTCAAATCCCTCTCAAAATTGTTGAAATTCTGTTGAAGCTTTTAAAATTCTCTCTAGAATTTCAAAATCCATGTCCACATGTTTACAATTTCACGTCAAAAAATGGCTAAAATTCCAGTTGAAATTTTTTCAAAGTCCCTTAAAAATTTTCCAATTTTTGTCCCAATTCTTCCCATTCCCATTGAAACTTTTCAAATCCCTCTCAAAATTGTTGAAATTCTCTTGAAGCTTTTAAAATTCTCTCTAGAATTTTCAAAATCCATGGCCACATGTTTACAATTTCACGTCAAAAAATGGCTAAAATTCCAGTTGAAATTTTTTCAAAGTCCCTTAAAAATTTTCCAATTTTTGTCCCAATTCTTCCCATTCCCATTGAAACTTTTCAAATCCTCTCAAAATTGTTGAAATTCTGTTGAAGCTTTTAAAATTCTCTCTAGAATTTTCAAAATCCACTTCAACATGTTTACAATTTCACGTCAAAAAATGGCCTAAAATTCCAGTTGAAATTTTTTCAAAGTCCCTTAAAAATTTTCCAATTTTTGTCCCAATTCTTCCCCATTCCCATTGAAACTTTTCAAATCCCTCTCAAAATTGTTGAAATTCTCTTGAAGCTTTTAAAATTCTCTCTAGAATTTTCAAAATCCATGTCCACATGTTTACAATTTCACGTCAAAAAATGGCTAAAATTCCAGTTGAAATTTTTTCCAAGTCCCTTAAAAATTTTCCAATTTTGTCCCAATTCTTCCCATTCCCATTGAAACTTTTCAAATCCCTCTCAAAATTGTGGAAATTCTGTTGAAGCTTTTAAAATTCTCTCTAGAATTTTCAAAATCCATGTCCACATGTTTCCAATTTCACGTCAAAAAATTGCTAAAATTCCAGTTGAAATTTTTCAAAGTCCCTTCAAAATTTTCCAATTTTTGTCCCAATTCTTCCCATTCCCATTGAAACTTTTCAAATCCCTCTCAAAATTGTGGAAATTCTGTTGAAGCTTTTAAAATTCTCTCTAGAATTTTCAAAATCCATGTCCACATGTTTACAATTTCACGTCAAAAAATGGCTAAAATTCCAGTTGAAATTTTTTCAAAGTCCCTTAAAAATTTTCCAATTTCTGTCCCAATTCTTCCCATTCCCATTGAAACTTTTCAAATCCCTCTCAAAATTGTTGAAATTCTCTTGAAGCTTTTAAAATTCTCTCTAGAATTTTCAAAATCCATGTCCACATGTTTACAATTTCACGTCAAAAAATTGCTAAAATGCCAGTTGAAATTTTTTCAAAGTCCCTTAAAATTTTCCAATTTTTGTCCCAATTCTTCCCATTCCCATTGAAACTTTTCAAATCCCTCTCAAAATTGTGGAAATTCTGTTGAAGCTTTTAAAATTCTCTCTAGAATTTTCAAAATCCATGGCCACATGTTTACAATTTCACGTCAAAAAATGGCTAAAATGCCAGTTGAAATTTTTTCAAAGTCCCTTAAAAATTTTCCAATTTTTGTCCCAATTCTTCCCATTCCTATTGAAACTTTTCAAATCCCTCTCAAAATTGTTGAAATTCTGTTGAAGCTTTTAAAATTCTCTCTAGAATTTTCAAAATCCATGTCCACATGTTTACAATTTCACGTCAAAAAATGGCTAAAATTCCAGTTGAAATTTTTTCAAAGTCCCTTCAAAATTTTCCAATTTTTGTCCCAATTCTTCCCATTCCCATTGAAACTTTTCAAATCCCTCTCAAAATTGTTGAAATTCTCTTGAAGCTTTTAAAATTCTCTCTAGAATTTTCAAAATCCATGTCCACATGTTTACAATTTCACGTCAAAAAATGGCTAAAATTCCAGTTGATATTTTTTCAAAGTCCCTTAAAAAATTTCCAATTTTTGTCCCAATTCTTCCCATTCCCATTGAAACTTTTCAAATCCCTCTCAAAATTGTTGAAATTCTGTTGAAGCTTTTAAAATTCTCTCTAGAATTTTCAAAATCCATGGCCACATGTTTACAATTTCACGTCAAAAAATGGCTAAAATTCCAGTTGAAATTTTTTCAAAGTCCCTTCAAAATTTTCCAATTTTTGTCCCAATTCTTCCCATTCCCATTGAAACTTTTCAAATCCCTCTCAAAATTGTTGAAATTCTCTTGAAGCTTTTAAAATTCTCTCTAGAATTTTCAAAAATCCATGTCCACATGTTTACAATTTCACGTCAAAAAATGGCTAAAATTCCAGTTGAAATTTTTTCAAAGTCCCTTAAAAATTTTCCAATTTTTGTCCCAATTCTTCCCATTCCCATTGAAACTTTTCAAATCCCTCTCAAAATTGTTGAAATTCTGTTGAAGCTTTTAAAATTCTCTCTAGAATTTTCAAAATCCATGTCCACATGTTTACAATTTCACGTCAAAAAATGGCTAAAATTCCAGTTGAAATTTTTTCAAAGTCCCTTAAAAATTTTCCAATTTTTGTCCCAATTCTTCCATTCCCATTGAAACTTTTCAAATCCCTCTCCAAATTGTTGAAATTCTGTTGAAGCTTTTAAAATTCTCTCTAGAATTTTCAAAATCCATGTCCACATGTTTACAATTTCACATAAAAAAATGGCTAAAATTCCAGTTGAAATTTTTTCAAAGTCCCTTAAAAATTTTCCAATTTTCGTCCCAATTCTTCCCATTCCCATTGAAAGTTTTCAAATCCCTCTCAAAATTGTTGAAATTCTGTTGAAGCTTTTAAAATTCTCTCTAGAATTTTCAAAATCCATGTCCACATGTTTACAATTTCACGTCAAAAAATGGCTAAAATTCCAGTTGAAATTTTTTCAAAGTCCCTTCAAAATTTTCCAATTTTTGTCCCAAGTCTTCCCATTCCCATTGAAACTTTTCAAATCCCTCTCAAAATTGTTGAAATTCTGTTGAAGCTTTTAAAATTCTCTCTAGAATTTTCAAAATCCATGTCCACATGTTTACAATTTCACGTCAAAAAATGGCTAAAATTCCAGTTGAAATTTTTTCAAAGTCCCTTAAAAATTTTCCAATTTTTGTCCCAATTCTTCCCATTCCCATTGAAACTTTTCAAATCCCTCTCAAAATTGTTGAAATTCTGTTGAAGCTTTTAAAATTCTCTCTAGAATTTTCAAAATCCACTTCATCATGTTTACAATGTCATGTAAAAAAATGGCTAAAATTCCAGTTGAAATTTTTTCAAAGTCCCTTAAAAATTTTCCAATTTTTGTCCCAATTCTTCCCATTCCCATTGAAACTTTTCAAATCCCTCTCAAAATTGTTGAAATTCTGTTGAAGCTTTTAAAATTCTCTCTAGAATTTTAAAAATCCCCTTCATCATGTTTACAATTTCACGTCAAAAAATGGCTAAAATTCCAGTTGAAATTTTTTCAAAGTCCCTTAAAAATTTTCCAATTTTTGTCCCAATTCTTCCCATTCCCATTGAAACTTTTCAAATCCCTCTCAAAATTGTTGAAATTCTGTTGAAGCTTTTAAAATTCTCTCTAGAATTTTCAAAATCCATGTCCACATGTTTACAATTTCACGTCAAAAAATGGCTAAAATTCCAGTTGCAATTTTTTCAAAGTCCCTTAAAAATTTTCCAATTTTTGTCCCAATTCTTCCCATTCCCATTGAAACTTTTCAAATCCCTCTCAAAATTGTGGAAATTCTGTTGAAGCTTTTAAAATTCTCTCTAGAATTTTCAAAATCCACTTCAACATGTTTACAATTTCACGTCAAAAATGGCTAAAATTCCAGTTGAAATTTTTTCAAAGTCCCTGAAAAATTTTCCAATTTTTGTCCCAATTCTTCCCATTCCCATTGAAACTTTTCAAATCCCTCTCAAAATTGTTGAAATTCTCTTGAAGCTTTTAAAATTCTCTCTAGAATTTTCAAAATCCATGTCCACATGTTTACAATTTCACGTCAAAAAATGGCTAAAATTCCAGTTGCAATTTTTTTCAACGTCCCTTAAAAATTTTCCAATTTTTGTCCCAATTCTTCCCATTCCCATTGAAACTTTTCAAATCCCTCTCAAAATTGTGGAAATTCTGTTGAAGCTTTTAAAATTCTCTCTAGAATTTTCAAAATCCATGTCCACATGTTTACAATTTCACGTCAAAAAATGGCTAAAATTCCAGTTGAAATTTTTTCAAAGTCCCTGAAAAATTTTCCAATTTTTGTCCCAATTCTTCCCATTCCCATTGAAACTTTTCAAATCCCTCTCAAAATTGTTGAAATTCTGTTGAAGCTTTTAAAATTCTCTCTAGAATTTTCAAAATCCATGGCCACATGTTTACAATTTCACGTCAAAAAATGGCTAAAATTCCAGTTGAAATTTTTTCAAAGTCCCTTAAAAATTTTCCAATTTTTGTCCCAATTCTTCCCATTCCCATTGAAACTTTTCAAATCCCTCTCAAAATTGTTGAAATTCTGTTGAAGCTTTTAAAATTCTCTCTAGAATTTTCAAAATCCATGTCCACATGTTTACAATTTCACGTCAAAAAATTGCTAAAATTCCAGTTGAAATTTTTTCAAAGTCCCTGAAAAATTTTCCAATTTTTGTCCCAATTCTTCCCATTCCCATTGAAACTTTTCAAATCCCTCTCAAAATTGTTGAAATTCTCTTGAAGCTTTTAAAATTCTCTCTAGAATTTTCAAAATCCATGTCCACATGTTTACAATTTCACGTCAAAAAATGGCTAAAATTCCAGTTGAAATTTTTTCAAAGTCCCTTAAAAATTTTCCAATTTTCGTCCAATTCTTCCCATTCCCATTGAAACTTTTCAAATCCCTCTCAAAATTGTTGAAATTCTGTTGAAGCTTTTAAAATTCTCTCTAGAATTTTCAAAATCCACTTCAACATGTTTACAATTTCACGTCAAAAAATGGCTAAAATTCCAGTTGAAATTTTTTCAAAGTCCCTTAAAAATTTTCCAATTTTTGTCCCAATTCTTCCCATTCCCATTGAAACTTTTCAAATCCCTCTCAAAATTGTTGAAATTCTCTTGAAGCTTTTAAAATTCTCTCTAGAATTTTCAAAATCCATGGCCACATGTTTACAATTTCACGTCAAAAATGGCTAAAATTCCAGTTGAAATTTTTTCAAAGTCCCTTAAAAATTTTCCAATTTTTGTCCCAATTCTTCCATTCCCATTGAAACTTTTCAAATCCCTCTCAAAATTGTGGAAATTCTGTTGAAGCTTTTAAAATTCTCTCTAGAATTTTCAAAATCCATGTCCACATGTTTACAATTTCACGTCAAAAAATTGCTAAAATTCCAGTTGAAATTTTTTCAGTCCCTTCAAAATTTTCCAATTTTTGTCCCAATTCTTCCCATTCCCATTGAAACTTTTCAAATCCCTCTCAAAATTGTTGAAATTCTCTTGAAGCTTTTAAAATTCTCTCTAGAATTTTCAAAATCCATGTCCACATGTTTACAATTTCACGTCAAAAAATGGCTAAAATTCCAGTTGAAATTTTTTCAAAGTCCCTTCAAAATTTTCCAATTTTTGTCCCAATTCTTCCCATTCCCATTGAAACTTTTCAAATCCCTCTCAAAATTGTTGAAATTCTCTTGAAGCTTTTAAAATTCTCTCTAGAATTTTCAAAATCCATGTCCACATGTTTACAATTTCACGTCAAAAAATGGCTAAAATTCCAGTTGATATTTTTTCAAAGTCCCTTAAAAAATTTCCAATTTTTGTCCCAATTCTTCCCATTCCCATTGAAACTTTTCAAATCCCTCTCAAAATTGTGGAAATTCTGTTGAAGCTTTTAAAATTCTCTCTAGAATTTTCAAAATCCACTTCAACATGTTTACAATTTCACATAAAAAAATGGCTAAAATTCCAGTTGAAATTTTTTCAAAGTCCCTTAAAAATTTTCCAATTTTTGTCCCAATTCTTCCCATTCCCATTGAAACTTTTCAAATCCCTCTCAAAATTGTTGAAATTCTGTTGAAGCTTTTAAAATTCTCTCTAGAATTTTCAAAATCCACTTCAACATGTTTACAATTTCACGTCAAAAAATGGCTAAAATTCCAGTTGAAATTTTTTCAAAGTCCCTTAAAAATTTTCCAATTTTTGTCCCAATTCTTCCCATTCCCATTGAAACTTTTCAAATCCCTCTCAAAATTGTGGAAATTCTGTTGAAGCTTTTAAAATTCTCTCTAGAATTTTCAAAATCCATGTCCACATGTTTTACAATTTCACGTCAAAAAATGGCTAAAATTCCAGTTGAAATTTTTTCAAAGTCCCTGAAAAATTTTCCAATTTTTGTCCCAATTCTTCCCATTCCCATTGAAACTTTTCAAATCCCTCTCAAAATTGTTGAAATTCTGTTGAAGCTTTTAAAATTCTCTCTAGAATTTTCAAAATCCATGGCCACATGTTTACAATTTCACGTCAAAAAATGGCTAAAATTCCAGTTGAAATTTTTTCAAAGTCCCTTCAAAATTTTCCAATTTTTGTCCCAATTCTTCCCATTCCCATTGAAACTTTTCAAATCCCTCTCAAAATTGTTGAAATTCTGTTGAAGCTTTTAAAATTCTCTCTAGAATTTTCAAAATCCATGTCCACATGTTTACAATTTCACGTCAAAAAATGGCTAAAATTCCAGTTGAAATTTTTTCAAAGTCCCTTAAAAATTTTCCAATTTTTGTCCCAATTCTTCCCATTCCCATTGAAACTTTTCAAATCCCTCTCAAAATTGTTGAAATTCTCTTGAAGCTTTTAAAATTCTCTCTAGAATTTTCAAAATCCATGGCCACATGTTTACAATTTCACGTCAAAAAATGGCTAAAATTCCAGTTGAAATTTTTTCAAAGTCCCTTAAAAATTTTCCAATTTTTGTCCCAATTCTTCCCATTCCCATTGAAACTTTTCAAATCCCTCTCAAAATTGTGGAAATTCTGTTGAAGCTTTTAAAATTCTCTCTAGAATTTTCAAAATCCATGTCCACATGTTTACAATTTCACGTCAAAAAATTGCTAAAATTCCAGTTGAAATTTTTTCAAAGTCCCTTAAAAATTTTCCAATTTTTGTCCCAATTCTTCCCATTCCCATTGAAACTTTTCAAAATCCCTCTCAAAATTGTTGAAATTCTCTTGAAGCTTTTAAAATTCTCTCTAGAATTTCAAAATCCATGGCCACATGTTTACAATTTCACGTCAAAAAATGGCTAAAATTCCAGTTGAAATTTTTTCAAAGTC